>NC_022016.1:7123423-7125559 GCF_000317375.1 Microtus ochrogaster
CGCATGCCTTTAATTCCAGTACTCAAGAGGCAGAGGCAGGTGAATCTCCATCAGTTAAAGGCCAGCCTGGTCTTCAAAGAGTTCCAGGGCAGCCAAAGATACACAGAGAAATCCTGTCTTGAAAAACCAGCAAAAAAAAAAAGAAGAAGAAGAAAGTAAGGCATAAGAGCTAGCTAGTAACAAGCCTGACCCACTTTCCGAGCATCTGAGTGCCATTTGGGACGTGGCAGCTGTGAGAAAGAGAGGTCTGCCTACAAACAACAGCACAATAAATGAAACTTTCACTGATCTGTATTGATTCCAAGTGGACCTGGTGCTATTCTAGATTCATAGACTACACAAAGACTCAAACCAGTGGCCCTCAGCCTTCCGAGTACTACCACCCTTTACAATTCTGCGAACTGTGCTGACCCCAAAAGCACAAGATTGTTTTCATTGCTACTTCTTAACTGTAATTTTACTACTGCTATGAATCACAATGTAAATATCTGTACTTTTCAATGGATTTAGGTGACCCCCAAAGGGACTGTGACCAATAGGTTAAGAACCACTGATATAAACTGAACATGGTGGCACAAACATATAATCCCCATACTCAAGAGGCAGAGGCTGGTGGATCTCTGATGTGGGATTTCCCCTCTGTATGCTGTGATTACCATTAAAGAATAAAGAAACTGCTTTGGATCTATAGCAGGGCAGAATTTAGCTAGGCAGGGAAAACTAAACTGAATGCTGAGAGGAAGAAGGCAGAGTCAGGGAGAAGCCATGGAGCCTCCACTGGAGACAGACACACTAAAACTTTGCTTGTAGGCCACAACCTACATGGTGATGCACAGATTAATGGAGATGGGTTAAATTAAGATGTAAGAGTTAGCCAGAAATACGCTTAAGCTATTGGCCAAACAGTATTGCAAATAATATGGTTTCTGTGTGATTATTTCTGGAGTCTGGGCGGCCAGGAAACAAACAAGGGGCTTCCTACAACAGATCTCTCTGAGTTCAATGCTATGCTGACCAGGTCTCTACATAGTGAGTTCCTGAATGGCCAGGACTGCATAGAGAGACCCTATCTCAAGAAAACAAACAAACAAACAAACAAATGATTTAATAGGGGCTGTAAAGATGTCTTCATGGTTAAGAACACTTAGTGTTCTTGCAAAGGACCTGGGTTCAGTTCCCAGCACACATATGGTAGCCAATAACTATCTGCAATTCCAGTTCCAGAGGATTCAACATCCTCTTTTGACCAGTGGGGATTGCATGCAAGTGCTGCACAGACACATGAAGATAAAATATCCACACACAAAACTAAAATAGAATAACACACAAAAGAACAAAAATTAGCTTTACTATTTCATGCTTGTTGGGTGGGAAACTATCAAAAAAGGAAAATAATGCAGACAAGGGTATGAGGAAAATAGAACCCTTGAGTATCCCTGTCTATAATTTTTACATTAAGGCAAAAAAAATTAAAAATACCTCATGGTCCAGCAGTTTTACTTCTGAGTATGCACTAAAGGACCGTAGAGAAGTATCTTAATTGTTTATATACTTCATAGCTGTGATAGTGGCTGCTCCTTTTGCTTTATCCTTGGTATCCCCTCCCTTGACTCACCTCAAAGTTACCTGTTCCTATACCTCCCCTTTTGTTAATCTTGCAGGGTTGTTTAATAATTAGAAATACTTTTATCATGTGCTACAACCTTAGGCTGTCACTGGTAGAAATCAAAACAGATTCTTAACAAGAAACTCTGAAATAGACAACAATAAATATTGAAAGATGTTGCTGCCAAAAGCAAATGCAAATGTGGAAAACACTGAAACTCCAATCGCAGGATGGTGGAAGGATACATGGAAGGGAATGGTTTTCAATAGGAAACTCCTGAGATTTTCTAGCATTCAGTTACTGTGTGGGATGTTTCGATCTGTCAGTCATTGCGACAAATGGATATTTAAACTACAGCTGGGCACAAACCAGACAAGTAAGCATTGAAGGACCTCACAGTTCTCTGTGTCCATGAAGTCATTGACTAGTGGCATTGAAGCAGAGTCCTCTGTGAGCTTTAACAGAAAACTTCCACAGGAAAAAAAAACCACACTCATGAACAGCAACTACACTCCTATGTTGTGGGAGTG
>NC_022016.1:7125847-7128850 GCF_000317375.1 Microtus ochrogaster
GGGATATCAGAATTAGCCAGTAAGGGCTAGAGCTAAAGGGCCAAGCAGTGTTTAAATGAATATAGTTTGTGTGTTGTTATTTCGGGGCATAAGCTAGCCAGGCGGCCGGGGTGCTGGGGACGCAGCCCTGCTGCTCCTATTACTATACTCCTAGAGGGCAAAGTCACAGAAATGGTCCTGTGTGACTCTGATGGTTGGGGACATGCACGACAGTGTCAGTTCACAGAGATCAGTCAATCCACCTGCAGCAGGTTGGGGAGACTGTGTGTGTACCTACCTGAATATGCTCCAGACCATCTGGGTCCATGAAACCTGCTGAATATCACAGGAACAAACGACCTCTGCTCCCAATTAGGTTTTTAAATGACTGAAGCCTGATTGTCTTTGTCCATCTAGTAGTGAGACATTAAGGAAGAGAAGAATCATCCCTAGAAAGCATTTAGGGCTGAGGGAAGCTCTGTGCCTCCAGAGAAGTTCTCAGATGCCAGCAGGGTTATAGCTGGGGCAGCTAGGCAGCCCTCAGTGGTACTGCATTGGGGGTCTCCAAACCTGGCTGGAGCAGAAGAATCTGGGCTCTGCACTGGCAATATTTCCTAGAATCTGGACAGAGGAAGGTTGCTGTGACCTAAGCCAGCCCTGGATATATTAACAGCACTCATTGTTCAAGTCCAGCTAAGGACTTGCAACAGGCATGCCGTGAGTCACAGTGTTCCTTCAGGTTGAACCTAGAAGCCCAGGCCTCTCATGCTTCACACCAGAGAATCTGTCTACCTTGACACGTTTTCCCAACTGATGATGGTGATCTTGCTGTAGATCTTGGCAGGGATACATAGCAACACTGGGGAGTCCAGTGAGTCACAAGGTTCTTATATGCTGGCACCTACCCCATTCTTGCATACTTGTGATTCTTAAACACTTCCTTTGTGTCAGGATTCTAACTTCTACAGAGGAGCTGCCACCTAAAATGGCAAATAATTTTTACAAACCCAAGAACATCTGGGAACCTTACAATAACATCAAAATGTATGGTGTATCCCCTTGGTCTTTTGTTCTATGCATCAGCTAATAGGGAACATGTAAATTTCTGTAGGTTTACCTTACAGAAAACTAACATAACTATTTTAAGAAGGTGCACACAAGAACTAGTCCCAGTGATTAGGCAAATACAAATTCTCTGCTCCTTCCAAAACATATTCTTATACTACTATCTTCCTTAGTTAGGATTATTATTGCTATGGAAAAAAAAACACGACCAAAGCAACTTGGGGAAGAAAGGGTTTGTTATTTGGCTGACACTTCCACATTATAATCTGTCATTGAAGGAAGCCAGAATAGGAACTCAAACAAGTCAGGACCCTGAAGGTAGGTGCTGATGCAGAGGCCATGGAGAGGTGCTGCTTACTACTGTCTTGCTCCCCATCTCTCACTAAGCCTGCTTTTTTATAGAACCCGGGACCACCAGCCCAGGGATGTTACCACCCACAAGGGGCTGGACCCTCCCCCACCAATCACTAATAAAGAAACTCCAGCTTTTATGGCATTGTTTTCTCAATGGAGGCTCCCTCCTCTCAGATGTTTCTAGCTTGTGTCAAGTTGACATAAACCAGCACACATACTGTCCTTGCTGTTCTGAGATGGAGTGAGATGACACAATGTATCGTGTGTTAAGATGATGTCAGTTGCATGGCGTAGGCACTGTGACCTGGGGTCAACTACTCTTTATTGCAATTTGAAGTGAGACAGTAAAGCAATTCATCAAACTGCTGGGCATGGTGATGCACGCCTTTAATCCCAGCACTCGGGAAGCAGAGGCAGGTGGATCTCTATGAGTTTAAGGCCAGACTGGTCTACAGAGCAAGTTCCAGGACAGGCTCCAAAGGGGGGAAAAAAAATCAAACTATTCAGATTACTCTGCTACTTACAATGTATAAATCCTTTATCCTTTATTTCTGGATTTTCCATGAAATAAAGTCGACCATGAATAACTAGGAAGGAGAGTAATTATGATTTTGTGGGAACAGCCATAATGCATCCTTCCTTCCTTCTGACATAGGTTCTCCCCTGACTCTCTGTCCGTATCTTCCAGATTGAATACTTGTGTTCAGATTCTTGCTTTTGATTCGGTTTCAGATATAACCACAAGGCTCAACTGACCCAGGTCTCTTGACCAAGACTCCTCTCTGCCCAGTGATGGCTTGGGTCTAGGTGAGCTGGAATGGTGGGACCCTAAAAAGGTTGTAATTCCGCGTCTCTCCTTGCTGTGCTTCTCTGGGAGGGGGAGGGCCCCGTGTTGTGCAGGTTTCTAAGACATTTGTGACAGCTTAGACTTTATATCAAAAAACTCCATCTCATAGAGGCTTCAGAGTCTCACAGGTGCAAATCCCGATGAACTTTGCAAGTCTGTCAACACTGGCTTAGTGCCTCTGAGCCTCGGTTTCCTTTCTTCTAAACCGAATGGTAGCACACCAGCCACTCACAAGTCTTTGTAGTAAGCCAGGTTAATTCATACTGAGCAGTCTGGTACCTACATAGCTTATTGCCAATAAACCTCTCCCTGTCCCTTACCTGAAATCTTCCACAAGTCCAGTACCTACAAATAGCTCCTGTCTGCTGGTCACCATGGCAACCTTAAGCAAGCTATAAATTTCTCCTAATGAAGCAGAGATATTTTCACTTTTACCTGCTGTGCCTGTCTGGGTCTTGGATAGATTAAAAACTCCCTGAAGAGTATCGCTTTAGAGTGTGTAGTCTGCCCATCTATAATCCACATCACTGACTATGACAGAGGCAAAAATAACCAGATGGGAAAGGCAGAGTCAGCCTTCCCTGGGCACGAAGCTGCCCTGTGTTTTAGATGGGACAACAGTAGTTCGCTGGCATTATGGCTCTGTGTGTGTGTGTGTGTGTGGTGTGTGTTGTGTGTATGGCTCTGTGTGTGTGTATGGCTCTGTGTGTGTGTGTGTTGTGTGTATGTGCGTGTGTGTGTTGTGTGTGTGCGCGCAC
>NC_022016.1:7129084-7152395 GCF_000317375.1 Microtus ochrogaster
CTTGTTTCTGTGGATACGGGAATAGAACCCAGGGCCTTGTGAGGCCTGGGGCTGCTCGAGAGGCCACCAAGCATACCCTTCTGCCGCTCTGTCCTTGGCTCCGCCTCCCTTTGGGTTTGTGATTCACTTGGAGTCCACAGCACCAAACTGAGTGCAGCATTCCTGAGGCTCTCTTGACTCTGGCCCAGAGTCTGCCCAGACCACTCGGGTCAGCAACATGCCTTTTGTTCTTTTGTACCATGATGATACTGGATCAAGCTGTTTTTAAAAATCCTTTCACATCCTGAGTTTCTGTGGCTTTTATGGATGCAGAATCAATCTCTAGCAGAAGCTTTGTGGAAAATGACTTTTATTGAAGATACAGATAAGGATGGGAAAGGATCAAAATATCACGTGCTTCTGAGAAGATTATCAAACACTCCCTTCCGTCTTCCTTCGTAAATGTGAAAGACCTAGAGCATCTGTAATGTTAGTTTTCAGGATTCGGAGGCAAGAGGATTCCCAGTTTGAGGGAAGCCTGAACTACACTGTAAACCCAGGACAGCCTGGATTACAGAGAAAGACTGACCAATAAGAACAAGGAAAACAACAACAACCTACCACAATATTGAGGCCCAGAAAGTAAAGGACTTGAGTTCATCTCTGAAGTCTGGAATATCTGAATTAAACATGTATACTCGGTTCTTGTTTGAATATGCAAATTTGTTCTAATGCAGTCAGTGTAGTGGAGAACGATTTGAACACATTGCAAATGCTGCCTTTGCCCCGTGTGATCTCACTCACACGACACACTAGGGAAAAGCAGAAGGCTGCATGCAGCCAAACTGTGGTGTCAAGTGAAAAGTCCAGGTAGTGGTAAGCAAACCTTATGCCAAGCAAACCAGAAGGGGGAGAAAGCAGAGGAAGGGTAGATGCTTCAAGCAGGAGGCAATCAGCATCTGAAGCCTTAGCAAACCCAGCCTTCCCTTTATAGACAGAAGCAAGCACAACTAGGAAGAAAGAAGAGTGAGAAGTGAGGGAAATGGTTGGTGTGTTGGCTGCTGAGTGGACCAGCTAACTCCGGAAAGAACCCCTCAGTAGGCTGGCTGCTGGCTCAGCTTGGGAAGAGTGGCCAATGTTTGATTTGAAATGTTTTGATTCAGATTGATCAGGGCATACAAAGCAAGCTCATCATTTATGTGGCAACAAAAGAGAATTTGGAGCGTCCATGGTTTATCCCACCAAGGGTTGAGAGTGTGGGGCACGCATGAGGCTTATCTAACTCACACAGAAGGTGTGGCTGTTTGCAGGGAATGGTCTAGAACAGAGAAAGGGAAAGGATTTCTCCAGTCATTTCTGTCTTTGGGGTCATAGGTCTTCAGTGAAACCTGACATCTCCAGTGAGAACACCGGACACACTGCAAGCCCTGTCCTGCCTCCCCATTGTGCTATGAGCCACATCTGTCTATTGCTGTATGACAGCTATTATTCTGACTTCAGACGACCCTCGTCACAGCAGTCAGGGACAGGCTATCTTCAGGTCTACAAAATGAAGTGCCATGCTTGCTGTGGTGTTTATGTATTCCTTTTGATTTTTCGAGAAAGCGTTTCTTTGTATAACAGTACTAGCTGTCCTGGAACTTGCTTTGTAGACCAGGCTGGTCTTGAACTGAGAGATCTGCCTGCCTCTGCCTCCCAGTGCTGGGATTAAAGGCATGCGCCTCCACCGCTCAGCTGTTTATGTCTTTCTTAACAATATAAAATGGCTACCACTTTTTAAATTCCCCCTCCGATGGGTATGTCTGGTGAGGGGTTGCCTTTCATACTAAACATGTACTTTACCACTGAACTACCCACTCAACGCTCTTGCATTTTCTTTTTAATGTATCACTACAAAGCACCCCAAATCCCATTTCCCCCAAAGTCTTGTTATTTTTAATTGCATGGTTGTAGCAGCACAGTAGCTTTAATACATGCATGACTGCAGCAGCAAGGGCATTTAAGAAGCTTTTTAGAGAGAAGGCTGCCCAGGGCTTACAGTCTCTGGGATTCAACCAACACCCAATGTCCTCTGCAGTGTGTGCCCCCAGGGCTGCTGGTCCTGCAGTCTCTGAGACTCAACCAACACCCAGTGTTTTCTGCAGTGTGTGCAAGCTTGTACCCTTTCTGTCTAATACACCCAGGTGGAGAATCTGCTTCAAACTTCCTTCAGAGAGGCAAGAGTTTTCCTTGGGCTGAGGTCATTGAATAAACAGAACTATATGATGAGATTTGACCAGTCAGCACTTCTAAACCTCCCTGGAAAAGACTCACCTTGGTGAAACACTGATGGCCCAAGGCAAGGGACCCTGAGCTCTGAATGCTCCAAGCCTTTTCCTGGCTATTCTAAGGGCCAAAGAGATCTATTTCTTCACATGTCCTTGAACTTTTATTGACAAGTCTTTGACAGCTTTGATTTAAGGAGAAGATAAATTAAGGAATCTCACGGAGATGACACTGTGGGATCGTGGTGGGGGCAGGAGGGTAGTGGAAGGTGCTGTGTATATAAACCCATGTAAGGAACAAAATTGCTTCTCCAGGAGACCATGTTCTCAGTTTACTCAGACATTCTGGTTTATGAGGCAGGCCCTTTTCAATCTCAAATGAATTCTGGCAAGCCTATTTATATTCCAAAAAGCTAAGACTCCTCAATAAATATTCAGAGAAACAAGCCTGGTATAAAAGAAAATATGTATTTGGTCTTTTTCTGGTCTCTGATTCCTGCCATGGGGCTCCTAAATCCCTCGAAAGTTCCTAAGGGTCTGAAGAGGCTTTGTTATGCAGAACTGTCCCTTTATGGGGCTAGAGGGACAGCTCAATCAGCAGAGTACTTCCTTTGTATGCAGGACCTGAATCTATGCCTAGAACCCAAGGAAACATCAGATGTGGTGACAGAGGTGGAGACAGGTGGATCTCCAGCTTGTGAGCCTTATCTGTGCACTTGAGGCCAGTGGGAGACATTGCTTTAAAAAGTCAAGAGGACAGCACTTGAGGAATGATATTCTGGGTTGTCCTCTGGCATCCACACCTCACTGGCACCCACGTGAACACAAACCCACACATTTGCAAACACACATCAGAGATGGTGGGGGTGGAGAGAGAAAGCTGGATAGGCATGGGCATGCAGGTGTCTGCAACCCGAGGGCTGTGGCAGCAGAGACAGGAGGATTCCTGTGCTTTTCTGGTTGTCAGCCTAATTCCAGAATCACTGAGAGACCCTGTCAGATTTATGGCACAAAATGTTATGTGAGTGAGACCCTGCAGGTGAGGCCTCAATGGGTGAGGGACAAACAAGTTTTATTAGGGAAAGGGAAGGGAGAGAAGGAAAGAGAAGAGAAAGGAAGGAAGGAAGAGACAGAGAGAGAAAAGAGAAGAAGAGGGAGGAAAAGTCCTGCCTTCCCCTTCAGAGGAACAGCCTGGAAAGGAGAGGAGTGGGAGTGGGTGGAGTTGTCTCTTAAAGGGACCTTTGCACCAGCATGCAGATTAGGACCCTGGGCTGGCCAGGGTACTGCCCGGGTGCATCCTGCCAGATGACAAGGCAGGCCAGCATAATGCCTGAATCCTTACATTCTGTATCCAGGGACTAGGTAGGGAATGACAGAACAAGACGCCCGATGTCCCCCTCTGGCTTCTGTGAATGTGCACTGATGTGAGATTCCCCTCTCTATGCTGTGAATATGCTTTATTACTATTGGTTAGAAAAGAAGCTCCTGTGGCCTATGGCAGGGCAGGATATAAATAGCCAGGCAGGAAAGTCAAACAGAGATCTATAGAGAAAATAGGTAGAGTCAGAGAGACTCCATGTAGCTGCAGAAGGAGAAAGAGGTGGAAACTTACCCGTAGGCCACAGCTTCATGGTGATACATAGATTAATAGAAATGGGTTAATTTAAAATGTAAGAGTTAGTTAATAAGAAGCCTGAGCTAATAGGCCAAGCAGTGTTGTAATTAATATAGTTTCTGTGTGATTATTTGGGTCTTTGCAGTTGAAAGACTAAATATAGTGTACACAGACTCATGCACTTCACAAATAGATGTGGGACACACACACTATGACACAACACAGAGAAACACTCACACATGGAAACCCTAAATTGGGCAGGTGAATACACCCCTGTGTTGTGGTGCCCCAGTGCCATGGAGACCAAGGTTCTTGTACCAAGACCATTCCTGACCTCATGTTATCTACTGTTGGGGACTGCAGACCACCAGGTCCTGAATTTCCTGTAAACGTCGTGTTATGGCTGAAGCTGCTCTGAGCAAAACAACTTACTTTCCTCGGCTCTGAGGAGCCTGTAGCTGCTCTGAGCATGAGACCCTGAGACAGGGGAATAATTTCTGATGGCTGCAGCTGAAAGATGCTGATAGCTGGGGCGTGGCCAGAGCACTATATAAGCTGCCCCCAACACAATAAAGTGGGAATTCTTGGCATTCTTGTATCAAGGATGGCCCGTGTCCCTGTGTCTCTGTGTGTCTGTGTGCGTGTGTTTTTAAATCTCCAGCCTAGTTCTCAGTCTGTGTACCGTCCCATAGTGCAGGCGCTACATTCTACCTCGACCTGCTCAGTTGTATCTTTTATACTAAGCTATAGTAGTAAAATACATAAAATTTTCCTTAGTTCTGTGAATGATCCCAGGATATTATTGAACCCTAAGGGAAAGAGTTCACAGAGAATTACCCAAATTCATAGATGACTGGGTATCTGTAGGTAGCTGTCTTAGTTAGGTTTTTATTGCTGTGAGAAGACATCATGGCCATGGTTGGTGACCCCTATGAAGAAAACTAACTGTGGTGGCATCTTACAGTTTAGGGGTTCAGTTCATCACTGTGGGGAGTATGGTGGCAGGCAGTCGTGAAGCTGGAGCGGAAACGGCTGCATCTTGCAAGGCAACAGGAAATCAACTGTCACACTGAGCGAAGCTGGAGAAAAAGACCTCAAAGCCTGTCTCCACAGAGATGCGCAACCACCAGAAGGTGTGGCCCAGATTAAAGGTGTGCCCTCCTGCCTCGAGGTCTGGATTAAAGGCACACGTCATCCAGTCTCCAACAAGGCCACTTTTTCTAATAGTGCCGCTCCCTATGAGTGACCTGAGGACCCAGGACCTGTGACTGACACAGACAATGAAGACTGTTGTAGCAGTGTGCCTTTAGTCTGTGGAGTCTCATGAAAATGCGGGTCGGTGCAGGTGTCAGTTTGTGTCAGATGAACCATGGGGAGCCCTTCGAGTTTTAACTATACCCCGCTCCAGGAGACCTGTGGGAGCCAATGGTTGGAGGCAGATCTTAGTAGCTGATGTCACATCACAGGCACCATCTCTTAAGGTCTTCTTTTCTCCTGTGTGGGTACTAAGTAGAAAGCTCATCTATTGCCTGACTAAACTGATGCTCAACTGTAGAACTTTCTAGACACCCCCAGTTGGATCTCTAGATGTGCTTGGTCTTCAGAAGGAAACAAGGGGCCTCCCTGCCTGCACTGTCCCCAGGCCCGAGCCCCTGCTCCCCCCATCCTTTTCTAGGTATAGACCAGTTCCATGTTCTCTTGATAAGATGGTGGGGATAGACATGCTTTGGGGGGACGGAAGCAGAGCAGGGAACCCACCGAGCAGTCCTGCTGCTTAGAAGGAGGAAAGGGCAATCTACCACAGGCTTATGTGAAACTTCCCCCACAGGCCTTCCAGAAACTTTGGGTGGTCCTCTAGGTTCTTTTCTTTTTTCTTTTCTCTTTCTCCTGTTTGTTCAAGACAGGATTTCTCCACATAGCCGTGGCCCACCTGGAACACCTGCCTCTCTCTCTCAGCTGATGGGATTAATGGTGTGTAACACACTTGCCTCTCTCTGTCTCTGTCTCTGTCTCTGTCTCTGTCTCTCTCTCTCTGTCTCTCTCTGTCTCTCTCTGTCTCTCTCTGTCTCTCTCTGTCTCTGTCTTTCTCTGTATCTCTCTCTGTCTCTCTGTCTCTGTCTCTGTCTCTGTCTCTCTCTCTCTGTCTCTCTCTGTCTCTCTCTGTCTCTCTCTGTCTCTCTCTGTCTCTCTCTCTGTCTCTCTCTGTCTCTCTCTGTCTCTCTCTGTCTCTCTCTGTCTCTCTCTCTGTCTCTCTCTCTTAGCTGATGGGATTAATGGTGTGTAACACACCAGCCTTTCTCTCTCTCTCTCTCTCTCTCTCTCTCTCTCTCTCTCTCTCTCTCTCTCTCTCTCAGCTGATGGGATTAACGGTGTGTAACACCTGCCTCTCCCTCTCAGATAATGGGATTAATGATGTGTAACACCTTGCCTGCCTTCTGTAACCTACAGAAATCAGCTTAGAGGAGAAAGGGTTTACTTTAGCTTCCAATTTCAGGTTGCAGCTCATTGTTGAGAGGAAGCAAAACATCAGGAACTTGACATGGCTAGTCATGTCACATCTATAGTCATGAGCATGCATGCTGCGTGCTCACTTGTTGTTCTGCATAGTTGTGTTCAGTTCAGGACCCCTGCATAGGGAATGGTGCTGCCTATATGGGCTACATCTTCTCACATCAATTGACTCAATCCCTAACAGACATGGCCACAGGGCCAAGAAACATTGACAATCCCTCAATGAAATCCTCAAGTGATTCCAGCTGTGTCAAACGGACAAAACTACACACCACAGTGAGACTTCACTAGGTTCTAGGGACTGACATTAAACACGCATGTGCATGTGTATCATTTTATAAATATCACTGAGCTGTTGTCTCATGTTAAACACTGATCGTTTCTGTCTAATCCAGTCAAAGAGAATTTTTTTGACCTGTCTCAAGGCCACCACCTCGTCAAGTATTCCTCAATGCCTCCTTCCTTCGAGGGCAATGGCTGTGCCTTTTCTGACATCTAGTGATGCCCCACTGTAGACCTCTTCTGAAATCCCTTCCTTCCTCCCTCTCCTGCTGCGGGGCTAGCCTTTCATTGTCGCACTTGTTATCTCAAAGTCACAGTGATTAGAGTTCGGTATTAACTACCGAGACCAAAGAACAAAATCAAAATTCTCACACTTTAACAACCAGCCCTGGATTACCTGGAGTCTGACAATCAGTGATGTGTGATGTCGTATGCAAACATCTGAAGCCACACTATGGTGCCTTACCAGAATGCAGTTTTGAAAAGAAGTCGTAGGCTGGGAAGTGTATCACTTCACGAGCTAGTGGGACAACTGCTTGCCTCCTGAATAATCCACACAGATAGCCTGCGAGAAAAAGCAAAGCGCATTTCCCTTAACTGTGGTAAGACCATCGACTCCTCTCCGAGGACTTGCAGTGTGTCTGAGTGTGTCTGTGTGTCTGTGTCCACCACCTGTGTCACTGCGCAAGACACTAACAGAACAACCTCCCAAATTAGAAAGTCATGGCAACATATGTCCTCCTTGCTAGGCTCTGTCTTGTTTTGGAACTAAAGGCTGACTTCTTTTCCATCTCTTTGGCTGGGGACTAGAAACACTCATCAAAGGGGCATGGGGCTGCAAGGCCTCGTTTAGGCACCTGATGACTCACTCGTGCCAACAGAGGGATGTGGCCTTCGCAGCAAGCTCGGGCAAGGGTGGAAGGGGTTTAATTGCTATTGTGCCTCTGGAGTTGGCTGATCTTTACCATACATCTCCTTTGGCTGTGGACTTTGCACGATGTATGCACCTTCTGATACCCAATCCCTTCCTGCAGACACCCTACATAAGAGAACCTTTGTGTTTTCTTTCTACTAGGAGTACATTCTGCGAGCACTGAGAGCAACAATGAAAGCTTTGGTTTTTGGAGAACAAAGTGCAGAATTTAGGGGGAAATGTAATATATATGTAACAAATGGAGTCCCTAGATCAGAAATTCTTCGATAGAAGCCTATGAATTTTGAACCTTGAAGATGAACTGGAAAAATTTGCATTGGTGTGTATATGAACTTGGAGTAGACTGTGTCCTTTCTGTAAACCATGGTGGGGAAGATTTCATACTTCTAAAGACTGGAGCTCTCCGCCCCGAAACAACACTCAGCACTGATAGCTGTCAAAGCAGGAGCCAGCGCCCTGTATTGAACCGCATCCAGCTGGCCTGAGCACCTGACTCCAGGACTTCTCCTCCCACAGCCACAGACGCCACTGGCTCTATTTTTAAGAGATGAGTCCAAAGGGTGTTATTATTCTCTGTCTTGAAGCAGAGCCTGGAGGAGAGCGGCCAGCCTGGAAAAAGAGCCTCTCAAAGTGACTCACCATCACCCTCTCCTGAGTAATGGTCTGCGGGCTCCCTCGCTCACTCTTACCCACACTTTGGCCAGATATAATTGGGCCCGAGCCAGCAGCTGAGTGAGATATGAAACCCTGGGATGAATACAGGAGACCTAAGGTTTGGGCAAGAAGAATAGGTATCCATTACCCGGATTTACCCAACTCACCCAAGAGGAAGGAAAGATAGCCTTTTTATAAATGCTGGGGTCAGTGAACTGCCCAATTAGTATTAAAATTCCCAGCAGCAAAACCCAGCCTGATATGCATCCATAACCCCACCATTGCGTGTTCAGGCATAAGGGGACTCCTGACCCCTGGAGATTTGTTGGTCAGCTATTCTAGCCAGTAGGTGTAATCCAGGTTCTGTCTCAAAACTAAGGTGGCGGGGAGCCATAGAGGAAGACACCAAACCTCCAGCCACCATATGAATGCACACACACACACACACACACACACACACACACACACATATATAATCACTACTGCACATATAGGTTCTCCACAGCCCCTGCACAGCTGAAGCTGTGTAAGTAAGGTGGAGAAAGGGAAAGAAAGGGAGGAAGCCTATTTCCTCCATGGGCAGCAAATTCCTGCCTATCCTGTAGGTAACAGAAGTACTGACAGTGGCGGGAGGCTGAGGAGTTAGCCACAGGACAGCACCAAGCCTATAATCCAGAAGATGTGAAACCAACCCCAGGAGAGACTCCAGCATCCAGCATCCCAGGGTTGCCTCCCGGTTGCTATGCCTTAGGGCTTATGATGAGCTCTTAGACACTCATTTGGCCTTTCCTGATCCTGGGATGGTTTTCTCAATGAAAAATGTTAAGAGTTACATTTGATTGGTAGTTTTGCACGTAGGCCATAGCAGAGACTGGTCCAGGGAAGGGATTTTTAGAGGCTGACAAACACGAATCATGGATAACAACCCTGAAGATGAGGAAGGACTCTGACTTCTGGACACTTCATGTCAATAATTCTGCAGCATGGCTACCCTTCAGAACTAGAGGCCTCTATAAGCAAAACTGCCTTTCCAAGATCTACTGACTCAGAGAATAGAGTCTGGACTTTCCGAAAACTCCACAGCAAATTCCAAAGAAGCAGTTCTCAGAGATCCAAGATGGAGCCAAACCAGAAAGCCCTTAGTTGCCCCTTTTCCCAGCATCCCCTGCCACAGTAAGATGCCAATTCTAGAGGCAGATTCAAATGGGTGTGAAAAACTGCTTTCCAAAATGAGAAGCCTCCAAAACACGAGGTGTAGACCAGCAGGCCCTCCCAGCATCTCTCCTACTCCCAGATGTTTTCTCGTACATTCGGCTCACAGCATATGCCACCTCCTCTGCAGGGTATCGTTTCCACAGCCATGAGCCCGTCAAGATCCCACGTGGAAACACCACATCATCAGGCTGGAGACAAACAATACCGAGAGAAACATGCTTATCATTGTTGTGGAAAGCACTGAATGGGGTTTGAATACGTGTAGATTGGTTCACACTCTCAGATGGATTCATTGCCAGGCTTGGCCAGCTCCACTCTGACATGCTGTTAGCACTACGGCTTCCTAAATTTATATTCCTGATGGGGAAGGCCGGTGTCACCAACAGGCAGAGAGAATGTGGGGGAGGCAGTTGCCTGGAAAACAAGCATATTAGCCAGAGTTATCTACTGACAATGAGAATCCCAGTGCTAGGAGGCTCAAAGCAAAAAGGGAATTGACTGGAACAGTGGAAGAACCCAGATTCATATATGACATAATCATAAGACTCTTCCAGGCTCTTGTCCTGCTTGTTTCTATGGGGGTTCTATGCAGGTCACACATCACAATCATAAGAATCTTCCAGGTTCTTGTCCTACTTGTTTCTATGGAGTTTCTATCCTGGTCACACCTCATAATCATAAGAATCTTCCAGGTTCTTGTCCTGCTTGTTTCTATGGGGTTTCTATCCTGGTCACACCTCCCAATAACAGCCCCCAATTACGCATAGTTTGGGTTATGACTCTGGCCTTTGACAGTTGAGTCGCCTTTCCGATCCACCAATCACTGATAAAGTAGGTGGTGACCCGAATGTGGCCATCTAGCCGTCGCCTGCCTCTCCGGGAGATTGGTTCTCTTTAACCAGTGTTGATGACTGATGACCCACCAGCTTAGCCAATCTAGGGACAGAATTCCAGCACACAAGATGTCACCTGGGTATCCGGGACAGAGATGCTGTCCGTGTCTAGAGCTGAACTCTGGGGTTAGCCTGACTCAAGCGTGAAGTTGCTGTGATGGAGGTGGCTGCCTGTGGGAGAATCCAGGTATGGGAGAGGGAGTGTTGGCGGATGATAAGAAGGTGTGTGGAATTCTTGCTGCCCTTGCGGGGGAGTACCTGCTCACTTTCAGGCTCACTCCTATCATAATTTTTTTTTTCTAGATGGTTATTTTTCTACCCGATGTCTTTGATGTGGCTTATAGGCCCTCAGGGAGCATCTGCAAGCCCTGTTATCTTTAAACTTGTTGCTGCAGGCTTATGTTACAGTTGGTACTAAGTCAATCTTAGTAGAATGACATAGGAAACATAGGTCTAAGTTAAAGAATCCTGAAGTTTGGTTTGGAATCTGTTCCAAAGTTTTGTGAAGTTTTGACTAAATATTGTTTCTGGTGCTGGTCACTATCAAACAGGCTGGAAAGATGGCTTCATTGATGTAGTATTACTTCACAAGCATAACAACTTGAGTTTGATCCCCAGGACCCACAAAAAACCTTGGTACAGCAACACACCTGTCTATAGTCCAAGACAGAGCTGGAGGGACAGAGACAGGAACATCCCTGGGGCTTGCTGACCAGTCAGGATGAAGGGGTGAGCTCTAAGGTAAGTGAGAGATCCTGCCTCAAAAAAATAAGGTGGTTGGACTGGGGAGATGGCTCAGTGGGCTCGGACATTTGCTGTGCAGCTGTGAGGACCTGAGTTAAGTGTCTAGCAGCCAATCGTGGCTGTGTGTGTGTGACCTCAGACCATGGAAGCTCAGTGTGTAGCCAGCCTAGACAAAAGGACCTTTCCATTCGGTGGCTCTCTCAAGGGAATAAGGTGGATAGTGATAGAGGAGAACACCCAATGAGTGTCTTTGGCTTTTGTGCAAACTTGCATGGGTGCATCCCCCCCCACACACACATATGCATCATATATAAACACTACGAACTGAGGCAACATTGACCTCTGGTTCCACAAACACACATGCACACACAGGAAGACTAGCCAACATTTCAGGGCCTGTGGACTTTGGCCACAGACACGCCTCTCTGTCAAGCAGCACAAAAGCAGCAGGGACTGCATGGGTGGCTGGGCATTGCTGTGTTTCATTAAGACGTTATTGATAAAACAGGTGATGGTCCAGATTTGAGCCTGTAGCCATAGCAGCTGGCTAGCTGTCTCCTAGATACTGTCCTTCAGGGCTGCACTTCAGGGGTGAGAGAACTCCAGGTGTCAGAGCGTCTCCACTGCACAGGTGAGGAATGCCCAGCCTGCATGGCTCTCTGTGAACTGCACTGCTCTTTCTAAAGAAGAGATCCCTTCACTAGCCTGGGATCTCAGAGCACAGACACGCAGGCTTTGTTCTCTTCTGACATCAGTGCCTGGCATATGTTTTCAACAAGCCATCTGTAAATGTTTATCAGACGAATAGGCCATTGCTAACTTTTATGATACTTTTGAAAAACAGAATAATAAACCTTGACCTCAAATACCACACTAAACAACAACCCTAAGCTGTCATTATAAGTATGATCAAGCGTTAATATACATCTATACCAAGATGGTTTGTAAAACCACAAACAAAAATTTCACCTTTAAAAAAGAAGCCAACACTTAAGAGAATAAGGAGGAGGAGAAGTTAAATGTGTTGATGAATATATAGAAAAATATTCAAAAAACGTGAAAAATTAGACATTATGCAATATTAGTCTTCATTTTAGCAATAATAGAAAGATGGTAATGCTGGGTTTTAGATTGTGAGGGGAGGAACACTGGCTGTGGAGGGGACGTTGTTATGATGCCAGCAGCATGGCCTGCTCTGGCACACTGTGTTCTAAAGCCTTTATAATGTGCCAGTCCTGCTAGGCAGTTACACTGTTCTAGGATCTTTGCTCCCAAGAGTCAATCAGCAGCACACACGTCTTCACACACAGTGCTCATTAATTCCTAGTTGTCTTCTATTGATCGCTCTCCTCTGAGAACCGACTAACCCCAGCCACAGTCGCTGATAGCATCTCACACCTTCATGGGACCAGGACTAGACTGATGGTGGCTTGACTGTCAGCCACCAGCCTATGGAAGCCTCTCTCACAAATACAGCGACACCAAGCTTCGTCTGCTGTACCATTTGGAAAAGACCCAGCAATTACTTGAAAGCTCAGCCGGGGAGGTGCGTTTTGGGCTGTAGTCTTGGAAGGGGGAGTATTTATTGAACATTTTCTATATGCCCAAGAAGTTAAAAGATCTTGTTTTCCTATTTACCCGACAGACACAGTAGCCATGTTGTACTGATGAAAACACTAAGGTTTAATGGAAGAAGCCAACATGGAACATAAGTCAGTCTGCCTTGGGGCCATTCAGCTTTTTATTAAACCAATCAGAGTGACACATTTTCTCAGTGCACAAAAAGATTATTTGCCAACAGTTAAGAGCATTGACTGCTCCTCCAGAGGACCAGGGTTTGATTCCCAGCACCCACATGCCAGCGCATCATCACTTCCTGTAACTCTAGTTCCAGAGGATCTAAACCCTTTTCTGGCCACCCACTCATGATGCATTGCGTATTTGCAGACAAGAGTAAAATAAAAATAAATCTTTTGAAAAACAGCTCTATATGACAACATTTACAGTCCATAGAGTTCAGACTTATGACCTTGCCTGGCCCTGCATTTGCTGTTGTCCCCATTCAATGTCCATCCGAGGAAGAATATAGAGAAGTCGTTCTTCTCAGCTATAACAAGTGTTTTCCACACTCATCCAAGATTTGCATGACATGGATCAAGAGCTCAGTGCTGAAGTGCTGGATTGCCCAGGACAAGGAGATAGCAGAGATCAGATTTAACCTCCAACGTATCAATAACAGCCCACAGTTCTGAGTGAGCTCAGTGGCCTGCTGTCAGAAGCTGCTGGGTGGGGAAGTTGTCAGCTCTAGTCTACATCCTACGTGGAGATCTTGTGCGGATCTTCTCTGCATAAACTGAACCCACCATTCTCAGGCCTCAGTATTACGAGTGCTTGAATAAACACCATGCCTGGCTTTCTTTGAAGATTTTCCCTTCCTGACAGTATCCTGGACTTCCACTCTAACCTCTACCTACTTGGGTGCCAAGACAGCAGACATACCCTCTACCCTGGCTTCCTCGGCATAACTCCCTCCTCTCTCCCCCTTTGCAGAAATAGCCCAGTCTGAACTGCAGCTTGTTTACCCTCAGACTTCCAGTGATGCTCCTGCCCCTGCCTCCCGAGTGCTAGGATCACAGGCACACGCCACCTGGCCTAGACAATTCCTTACTGTAGCCGTCTGGCCCCACTTGGCCTCCTATAGGGGAGAGAGCTCCAGTGGAGCTTCAGTTCTCAGGCTTTCAAGCCTCATCATCGGCTCTGGATGCATTATCTGAGAAGATTCAAGAGTCAGGGTGGAAATGCTGAGGTCTATTGAGTCGGAAAGTGATGAGAGACAAGAAGGGCTCTGAAGGCAGGAAGATCTGTGCACATGTTGATCTACTTACCTCCGTTCGGAGTGCCCACTTCTTTAAAGCAGGCAGAGGCTGCCTTCCAAGAGCCCAGCAAGCTCTTACTTTCACAAAGATGCCTTGGCAATCACTCAGAGTCCTGTTCTTTTGGAGGCATTTACAAATTGATTTGTTCCCTGTTTGCAGGTACAGAAGGAAGGCAGCTGAGTGATGAAGCCTGGGTGGTGGTTAGGACTCCAAGGAGGCTTCTTAATGGAGGGAGAAGGGCAGAACAGGAAGAAGGTTTAGTTCAGCAAGCAGGAGAGCTACATACAGATTTCCCCCGGAGAGCCGAGGCGGTGGGTGCACTGCCCTCAGGCAAAAGCAGGGTGTGTTACAGCCCATGAGTGCTCTGGCAAAGCCACAGACTCAAGCTCCCCCACTCACCAGCCTGCAGCCCCCAGGAAGTCCCACCAGCCTGCTCATTCTTGCTCTTCCATCTACAGAACGGAAAGAGTGTCTGCTTTGTATAACGCAGCTCAAATGTTTAGTATGTGGAGCAACACTGGGTTTATTAGACTTGTGCCCCGGGAAGTCTGTTTTTGTTTGCCTGTTTTGGGGCTCTCATTAAATGGTAACACATTGAACCACATACTTCAAAGTGCACCTTCACAATTATTGATAGGTGTAGAGCATAAATGAATAATTCCATTCCTTCTAGAGGTTTCCATGAACTACTCCCAGCCCCTTCAGGTCGCCTCCACTCCGAGAAAGACTCAGCTCTGTCTTTGGATGCAGTGGATCACAACCTTGACTCCTCTGAGGTGTGACTCAGCTTTAGACCTCTTCCCAAGTCCATTCCTGAACAGCACCCAGCAATAAAGTTCCCTTTGGTCTGCCTTTCAGTACATCCCTGTGGGTCAAGAGAGACAGCTGAGAGCTTAAGAGTGTTTGCTGCTCTTGCGGAGGACTGGAGTTGGGTTCCCAGCTCCCACATTAGACTCCAGCTCCAGGGGAATCCAACACTTTCTCCTGAACTTCATGGCAGCTGCACACACCACCCCACACATACACACACAATTAAAAATACATCTTAAAATAAATTTGCATGAATGATATCATACAGCTGTCCTTTAGACTGCCTGCTTTCAGGCAGCAGAGCACATGACTCTGAGGTTTGGCTGTGTCATTACGCATATCAGCAGTTCATCACTTCTTGTTGTTTGTTGTTTATGGCACAGGGGGTTTCTACATAGGTACAGGATGGCTTTGAACTCACAACCCTCTGACCTTTACCTCCTGAATGCTAGGGTTATAGGCATATGACACCATGTCTGGCCAGTTCATTAATTTTCATAGCAAAGTAACATTTCTCTGTGTGGAAATTATGGTATGCTTCAACTATCCATTCATCTTATTACTCACTGACCCAAACCTACAAGAATAAGAGTCCTGAGGTTAGGTGTCAAGTGGGAAGACTGGGGATGAGATATAAAGAAGCCAATAAAGCAATAACTGGCACCAGGAAGTCTTGCATAAGCTTATGACTTATACCAAACAAGTTTATTAAGGACTACAACATCATATATACTATTTTCAAGAGGGGATAGGGCCAAGGTCAGCAGAGAGCTGAATCAGACAATGTTGGCAAAAAGAATCTAGGGTACCTCAGGTATAGTTGCTTATGGGCTCGATAATCACATCCCAGGAGGGTTGGGTCCCCAGAAACCACAACCTTGACTCCTCTGATGCATGACTTCTGCTTTAGAGCTCTCAGCAAGTCCATTCTTGAACAAGGACACAGAATTAAAGTTCCTTTTGTACTTTCATCGAAGCCTTTGGGAAAGGCTTGGGTTAGTCTGGCTCCCCACAATTCAGCACTTGAACTATGTCTAACTTGAGGCTACTACAAGTTGTTTTGTGTGTGTAATACAGAGGCACACTTTTATTTCTTTTTTATAAATGTCTAGAATAAGAATGGTTGGTTCATATAATCTGTGTTTACTACATTTTCTAAGACCTACAAGAGCTAGCAGTTCAGAGACAGAGTACTTACCAACATGCACAAGGCCCTGGGGTCAATCCAGCACTGAAAACGTGTCTAGCAAAGTATTTCCCAAACCATGAGTGCTTTCCCCACTACCACCAGCATGTTGAGAGGTCAGAGTAACCCTCTCATCACAACCACTGGATTTGTGCTTTAGACTGGGCTGTTGTAATAGAACAATGGTATGTGGCTTAGAAACAGCAGACATTTGTGCAATAGTGACAAGAACATGGGAGTAACCAATCACTTTCTAATTAGATTCAATTCCCATTTCATAAGATGGAATTATCACTATTGTTGGACCAAGAGCCTGTATCTATATGGGTAGTGAACACTAGGGGAGAAACATACTGCTATTATTCTGTTAAATGGACACAGTATTAAATTGACTGTCGATGATCAACGCATAGATCAACACATCCCTCAATCCTCCCTTACCAGAGAAGCTTCTATCTGCACTATATGGTGATTAAGGCAGAGACCTACAACTGGTTAGGGTGCAGAAAATAAGAGACTAAATGACCAGACATAAGTGGAACATCGATGTCACACCCCTCCTCCCAAGGCACAGGAATCACTGTGAAAGATGTGTCAGAAAGAGTGTACGAGCCTGAGATTGGGGGTGACTATAAGAATGATGAATTCCAGACAGAGCAGGGTAGCTGAGCATATGAATTTACAATGGTTGTAACATCATACACAATACCTGTGAATACTCAAGCCAGACCAAAGCCTAACATGGAAAGAGGAGGTGTACACAAAACCCAACTCCTAGATGAGGAGTTACTGGCAACTGATAGCCATTGGGAGGTGGAGAGTCGGTTTTCTCTAAAAGTGTAACTTCTGATAGGTCAGCCATGCTCCAGTGAAAGGCCACACATCCAAGAATATATGGGCAACTCGAATTACATTTGATGGGTATTTATAAAAAACAGCCACAAAGTTGAGTAGATAAGGAATTCAGGGTGGTAGATTTGGGGGGTGTTAAAGGAAGGGTGAATATGATAAAAAATTATGTTCTCAAAGAACCAACAAAATTTTAAAAAGAAAAAAATGCTTACACATAAACACAATTTTTTTTAAAGAGGTGAAAAATTAACAAAACAACAGACCTTCATTTCTCTCAATCTGAGGATTGGAAAAGCCTACGGTGATCAAGGCATCAGCAGATCAAGCATCTCATGGCTCCTCACTCTGCCTCAAAGCCCACACATCCTTGCTGTGTCCTCACATGGTGGAGGGAGCATGTGAACTCTCTGGGGGTGTCCTTCCTAAGAGCAAGAACCCTATTCCTGAGGGCACTGATTTCATGACCTAATAATCTTTCAAAAGCTTCAGCTCCTAAGACCAACACCTTGGGATTAAGTTTTTAGCATGTAGATTTTAGGGATCCGCAGGCACACAGACCACAGCAATGTGGTCATTATTTTACACTTAGACACTGTGATAGATATGAGATGGTGTCTTTTTGGAGTTGAATGTGCACATTCACCACTTGGGGTTTGTTGTTTGTTTTAAGACAGGGTTTCCCCATTGTTCAGGCTCGATTAGTTCAAAAGCATGGTACTGGAAATAAAAACTATCATAGAGCCAATGAAAAAAGAAACCCAGCATTAAACTACTTTACTATTGCTATGGAGATACACCAATGAGCAAGGCAGCTTAGAAAAGAGTTTGTTGGAGCTCAGTTTCAGAAAGGTAGAGTCTATGATCATCACTGTGGGGAGCATGGCATCCAACACTGGGGCGGTAGCTGAGAGCATACAGCTGAGCCACCGCCAGCAGGAAGAGCTACCTAGCATTGGCGTGTGCTTTTGAAATCTCGAGCTCACCCCCAATGATACACCTCTTCCAACAAGGCCATGCCTCCTAATCCTTCCCAAACAGTTTCACCAAATAAGGACCAAATATCCCAATATGTGAGCCCTTGGGGCCGTTCTCATTCAGACCTCCAATCCAGGAACCACCCTTCTCTGTTTCACATGTGAGAACCCAGCAGGTAGTTATTGTCCACAAGATAAGAAATGGGGGCCTCCTCAGATATTGACAGGGCTGATGCTCTGATCTTGTCAGCCCCACACCTGAGAAAGATGCCTTCATGGTATTTTTAGATCACAGTAGCCTGATGATAGTATGCTCAGACCCAGAAATGATGAAATCCAGAGCATATATATATACAATTATATACAAAAATATACATTTTGTCCACCTGGCCATGGTATATTTCTAATATATTTTGAGCTGTTTAGGGGTCAGGGGAGTATGGTTAAGTCACCTGGAAACAGTTGATTCTTTCTGATCTGCCTTTGAGTTTTATTAGGCATGATTGGAGCAGTAATTTTTTCCGCTTTGAGACAGAGTTTTACAACGTAGCCTAGGCTAGCTTTGAACTTATGATCCTCCTGACTCAGCCTCTAGAATGTTTGGATCAGAAGTGCATGTCACTATGTCAGTTTTAAAGCAACATTTAATCTAGTATTGATGTTTCACTCAATCAAACAATGCCTTCTTAATCCCCAGTCAATCTGCCATAAATGAGGAGTTTCCCACTCTGGCTGCTCGGAGCAGGCATTTTTCCCAGTCTTATATGACCCCTCTGCCACATGCTCTTTGATTACTTCATGGGTTCTTTCCTTGGCCTCCTTCTACTTCAGCAAGCACTTATGGGTGACCTTATGCAGAGTCTGGAGTTGGCACTCTGCTTGGCTCTCTCTGTGCTCTTCCCAGTGAACCCCCAGCATCTGAACCCCAGCATCTGTGATTTCAGTTCTGTATCCTCAAGCACACTGCCTGGACTCTCCTGCCCTTAGCTGGACCAGAAACTCTCCCTGGAAAGAAAGCCAGACGGTCTTCAAGCTCACTTTATCTGTCTGTATCTCCCAGAGCTCACTGTCTACTGTCGCTGCGTGCCCAAGTCTTGAGAGCTGTGGTTCCTGGTGCAAAGGTTAAGTAATCACTGTTTCTTCAGGTGAGCCAGAAATAGGAAGCAGGGAGGTTATCTAAATTCTCTGTGGGAGATCCAGCATCCTCACCTACAAAATTAGAACAATAAGAGTTTCTATTACCTCACAGAGCTGTTACAGAGATTAAGTGAGTTAATACTAGCTAAACTCTTAGATAACCTGGTACCTTAACTGCTCCATAAGCAGAAGCTATTTCTGGTCTTGTCTGTGATAACCAGAGACCTGTGGGTAGATTTCTGAGTGTCCTGCATATTGCCTGTATTACATTGCTACTGAATATCAATTGCTCACCTATTCTACCTCTCACCCACCGTGTGATAGTCCCTATCTTCTTACTTTACAGCAGGCAAAGAATGACCTTTGGGATCCTTAACAGCTATGATTTCTGTGCCCCAGAGACCTAATTGATATTCTCATCCATCTAATTAGCATTTGCAGCAAGCATATTTCACTCCAGATTATTACATTTCTTCAATTACTTCAATTCAATCCGGAAGAGCATGGCAGAACTGAATTCATGAGTCCAGAGATTGCTCTTTAGATTAGCTGGAGAATCCAGGGCAGGAAAGAGCTTATCCCAGCCCTACTGCAGCCAACCACATGGCCAAATGGTTCAGAGAACCCTGCTCTTAGAAGAGAAGAAGTGTGTAAAGATCCACAGTTGAAAGCATATTGCTGAAAAGAAGAAAATAGCAACTGTGGGTTCTTAGATTTCTTCATTTGTGCCGCCTGCTTTCACACATCCTCCCCTGGGTCCATGTCATCCATTTTAGTTCAATGTTGACAAACTTTTGTCATCTGGGCATCTGAAAGGATCCTTCTGGAGGTCTTGGGAAGCCTTAAGTTCAGGATAGGTGTCTTGGTTTCTTTTCCTGATGCTAATAAAACAGTCTGACAAGAGCAGCTGAAGGGAAGAGTTTACCTTGCTCACAGTTCAAGGGTGGAGTCTTCTAGTTAGGGTTTCTATTGCTGTGAAGAGACACCATGACCACGGCTACTCTTACAAAGAAAACATTCAATTGGGGCTGGCTTACAATTTCAGAGATTTATTCCATTATTATCATGGTGGGGAGCATGGCGTCACACATGGTGTTGGAGAAGGAGTAAGAGTTCTGTATCTGGAACCAGCAGGAAGAGAGTGAGCTGGGCCTGGGTTGAGCATCTGGCCTCAAAGCCCACCTCCAATGACACACTTCTTCCTCGAACAAAGCCACACCTACTCCAACAAGGCCATACCTCCTAATAGTGCCATGTGCTATGGGCCTAGGGGACCACAAAGTCCATCTCAACAGAGAAGGCAATGCAGCAGGAGTTTGAAGCAACTGGTTCCATTGCATCCCCAAGGTGGGGATGATGGATAAAATATCCTAGTGCCCAGTATACTTTTCATTGGATAGAGTCTAGGATCCCCCACCCAAAGAATGGTTCCACTCATAATTAAGATGGGTCTCCCTGGCCCCCTTTCTTAGTGTTACCCATCCGTTCACAGATGTAAAGCCATCCTCTGGAGCATTAGAAATCTACCGGGGGCCATGTCCTCACAGAAGAATGGCTATTCCCTTCTGCAGCATCCATCCACTGCCTATAGATCCTCAGTAAGGGGCAGGGCCTGGGATCATTCCCCTCATCTTTGTGGGATTTGGGTTGGGTTGATCTGGTGTAAGTTCATGAGTGAAATAGTCATGATATGTTCAGAAGACAGAATTTTACAGCCTTCCTCCCCAACCTCCAGCCCTTACATGTTTTTCTTAGTCCTCCTCTTCCCACAGATATGAGCAGAGGCCCATGTCCTGCATGATTCTAGGTTCTGTCAAGTTGACAACACCAACCATCACAGTAGGTAACCAAGGGCCACCTGAACATCGGGGTGTGCTTTTCCAAATTGTCAGACAAAGCATGCAGCTCGGCTTTAAGACCTCTCGCTGCCTGTAACTTCCATCCCAGAACCATTTCCCTGTGGCCTGTCTCTACTCAGGTAAAGACTTGTGTCTCGGAACCCTATTAATGCCCCTAACACTCCTATTATGTAAATGCTTTTTCTTGATTAAGAAAAGCAGTTTCATGGTCACGGAGAACTAAAATTCAGATCAGTAGCAAATACTGAGTACACTGGTTTCTCATAAAGGGACCTGCAGTTCATCATCATGTTGAAATTTGTTCTTTTTCATCTCTGAAATCAAGATAGGCACAAACAGGATTCTCAGAATAGGACAAAGTCTAGTCCTGAAGGGTTCTAAGCATGGTGACATACAGGAAAAAAAATGTGTTTAAACCTGACTTAACTGGGAGTGTGTCCGCAGTTGGTCCTGGAGTTATAATTTAGTCCTGCATAAATTCTTTAATTCAAGACTTAATAGGAAAAGGTCCAAGATAATCCATTCTCAGAGACCTGTAGTTCAGCGGGGTTACAACACAATGATGTATATTGTTGGAACACACGGCAAAATGCTTCTGTCTAGGAGGCAGCATCTCACAGTAGTTAGCATTTAGAACTTCAACGGCTGACGGCCTGACTTCGCTTACTGGCTTTGACCTTGACTAGTTACATGTCCTTGAGAATTTGAGTGTTCATATTTCCTGAGCTTGGTTCTCCTCGTTAGTAAACTGAGAAAGGAGAGCGGACACGTGTGTTTGGGCAGAGGTCTGGAAGGCATGCGGGCATCTTCTGAGCTGGCACCTCAGTGTTAGCTGTTTTCTCAGTCTGAGGAGGAGGTGATCAAAGATGATCTTCAGGAGAGGCACGTGAGGCCAGAGAGAAGCTGGAGCTGGGGAGTGTGGAGTTTCTTGTTTTTATTTCTGCAGGTTAAATTTCAAGAAAACTCACAAGTGTTCCCGCCTTAGTCCCTCTGGAGACTTGAGCAGCCGCAGTTCCAGTAACACAAAGCTCAGGGCCTCCTCGGCGGACTGCCCTCCTGCATCTTGCATTGTCCCCCAAGTCCACCTGTCCCCCCATCCTCATGCCACCTCTCTGTGCAGGCCACAGGACTTGTCTTTTTTTTTTCTTGACCCCTCCCCCTTTCTTTTTGTTGTTTTGGGCCAGGGTCTCATGTAGCCCCACTGGCCTTTAACTCCATATGTAGGCAAGGACAACCTTGAACTTCTGATTCTACAGCCGCCACTTCCCAAGTACTAGATTACGAGTGTGCACCACCCAATCCAAGCTTCACTGTCATTTGATGATGGCAGCGGCCCCACTGAAACTTCTGCTTCTTCTTTGCCTGTGTAATTGAAAATGGCTGGCTTCTACCTGTGGATTCATTCTCTTTCCTAAAAGCCTGCCATGATTCCCTATTTAACCCGATATCTGGTCTCTCCTTTTCTCATAGAACCCAAACCTTGCAAAATCACACGTCTCTCTTTCCAGACTTCCTGACAGCTTTGTGGCCAGTTTCCAGTCAGTAGGATGAAGCAGAGTCTGTGGGCGGGGCTTCTCGGGAAGCGATGGCTTCCTGGCAGTGCTGGGTACATTCTATTAGCACAAAGCACCTGTTGCAGTTCGCCTGCCTTTCTGTCTGACAAGATTACATGCCTGGAGGAGGGGTGTCATTTTAACATCGAGAAAATGCAAGTCCTTTAGAGGGTAGGTGAAGCAGGAAGCTAGCGGAAGCCTGTTTGCTTGATGACTTCGTGGGACAGCCATCGCAACCCAAGACCATTCAGCTCCACATTTCTTGTTGAGTGAAGAAAAGAAAGGCATGTTTGAAGCAGTAACTGTCCCCTGATTTCAATCTCAACTGGTAGACTCTGCCATCCACCACAGAGCAGCTCACATGCCTCAGCAGGCACCCAAATCTGACATAAACTCTTCATTCTGCAAATATATCCCCTTCTAAGTGATTCTGACGGTGTTTAATGCACCCAAGGAGAACATGGATGCTCCATGGAGGACAAAGAGATAAACATTGAGCCCTGCAAACCTCACTTAGACAATCATTACAATGAGTAGTCTTGATCTAGAGGGTTTTTTCTAGGTCGCTACTACATCTATGGCCTCCTAACTAAGTCCACTCTCATCACCTGGATTTGCCTTGGCCTTCCTGCCTTTCTGAGTAACTGTTTCTGTGTTTGAAATTCCTTCCCCACTTTCTGGGCTTGGATCCTGTAAGATTCAGCTCAAATATTACCTCATCTGGGAAGTCTTCTTGGCTTGTCAATCACTAGGAGCCCTTGCAAAGTTCTAGAAGATGGGGAGGGGATGTGTGTACATGGTCATATATGTAGTTCTACAAGAGGGGGAGGGGGATGTGTATGCATGGTTATATATGTAGTCTACAAGAGGGGAGGGGGATGTGTGTGCATGGTCATATATGTAGTCTACAAGAGGGGGAGGGGGATGTGTGTGCATGGTCATATATGTAGTTCTACAAGAGGGGGAGGGGGAT
>NC_022016.1:7152624-7156759 GCF_000317375.1 Microtus ochrogaster
GTGTGCATGGTCATATATGTAGTTCTACAAGAGGGGGAGGGGGATGTGTTTGCCTGGTCATATATGTAGATCTACAAGAGGGGGAGGGGTGTGTGTGCGTGGTCATATATGTGTGTGCATGGTCATATATGTGGGTCCCACACTCACTTTGATTTAAACCAGGTGGGAGAGGTGGGATGCTCTCTTTAGGGGAACTTTTAAGTTTTAATTGGTTTCATTTCAATCTTCTTTTAATTATAACTCCTGGAGTCTGCAATCTGCAGCCAGATTTAAATGTCTGCCCCAGAAGTTTGTTATTTTTAGTGAGCTGTTTTCTGCTTTTCATTTCTCATTTACATTTCAGGAATAAGAAAGAGTCAACACTGGGCATAACAGAAGCCTCCTGATAGGCTCCAGGTGGTTCCAGAACCATCTCTGCATCCTTCCCTGTGCTGCCCTGGCTCTCTAGGAAGAAGATTCGAGCTAGTTTGGCATTAATGGGACTCACCCATTCACTAAACCCTGCATTCCCTCAGCTATTCACTCCCCCACTGTGCAGAACAAGAGAGAACTCAAGAGTGCAGGGGCAAGTCAGAGAGAGGAAAGAAAGCCTTGGTTTGTGTGGAGGAAGCCTAAGAGTTCACCTGGCTTCCTGTACCCAGGACTTGAGCTCTATCTACAGCCTCTCTCTTCTTCTTCCCTTCCTCCCCTTCTCCACCTCCTTCCTTTTTCTCCTTTCTTTCTTTCCTCCCCTCATCTCCCCATTTTTGACCAGGTTCTCTCCCTGTGTCATATAAAATAGCACCCAGTACCTACCCTTAAACAAACCTTTTAGAAGCTCAACAACCAGGAAAGAGGTGATGCCCACATCAGCCAGAAAGGCCAAGGGAGGGCTTTCATCTGGTTTATGTTTCATGTCCTTTGACCAACACCAGTTTTTGTGGCCAGATGTTTGGAACGGTCTGATTGTCTGGACCTGGGACATACACTGTGGCTGGACAACATGAAGGGTCAATCAAGCTCAGACCAAGCTATGTAAGAAACATGTATCCCTTACAGAAAAGAACCCTGTTCTTAGAAGATGAGGAAAAGGTGCTGTCTTAGCTTCCTATTGCTATGATAAAATGCCCTGGCTGGCACAGCTTAAGGGAGAAGGGCTTTAATTAGTTAGAGCTGCAAAGGGAGACAGCCCATCACAGCAGAAAAGACACAGCGGCATGCAAGGAAGGCAGGGGCAGGAGGCCGGGCTGGAGAGTGAGCAGGAGGGGAGGCTGGACTTATTATAAAGCCTCAAGGCCGGCCTGGGGATCCACTTCCTCCAGCAAGTCTTCACCTCCTAAAAGTTCTAGAATCTTGGCAAACAATGCCGCTAGCTGGGTACCAAGTGCTCAGGCATGTGAATATGGGGGGGGGGGCTCACATTCTAATCCTAACAGATATGGAATAAACAGAAACAGCAGCTCCAGCCATCTTGTCTGTTCATCTGTCCACTCCCCCACTCACCTGCTCATTTATCCATTCATGGATATATTTCTTCACTGTCTGTCTAATGAGATTTCTTTGGAGATTTTTCTATTCCAGGTACTGAAAAACACACAAGTACACAGCAGACCATCTATCCAACACTTAAAGCATAGAATAGGTCTTATCACAAAGCTAGACCCAATGTGGGCACGAAGTATATGTTAGCTGAATTGATCAATGAGGATACCCCCAACAGAAAACAAAACTGTGGGCAGGGGTGGAGTCTCTTCTTGAACAGAACGCCTGAGTGGATGGGTGGTCTCACCTCATCTGTTGCCATCAAGTCAATCAGACAAGGAAGAGAATTTGATTCGCTCTGCATTTCCGGTCTCAGATGCTGGGAGGAAGTAATTACTCTAAGCCACCGAGTGAACAAATATTCTGGAAGGTAATGAGAGTCATCAGGGAGAGGGAGTTTAAACATCACACAGTACTTTTAGAAGCTGCTTTTAGAAGCTTTCCGGAGAGGGCAGGATGGGGGGATTAGGAGGGCAAGAGCTCATCAGCCAAGGCCCAAGGAAACCATGACGTCATCCCTCTGTTCCTCCTGTCCAGGAGAGATGCCACAGGAACAGAAAGGCATTGCACCCTGCCCTCTTTGTAGCTGTGTTTATCCACGTTTAGATGGCATCCTTGGCTTTCTGTGTATCTGCCAGGCACGGGAAGTTTCTTGACAGGAAGAAAGGGACTCTGTCACAAGGGTATATTCTAGCACTGCTGCCTGGCAGTAAGCAGACATTAGCTCCACACGAGCCAGCTGAGTGGATGGGAGCTTAAGTTGCCAGGGATTTTCATAAGCATTCTTGTGTTAGCTTTCTGTCACTGTGACTAAAGCCTTAGAGAAGTCAAATTAAAGGGGAAAGGTTGATTTAAGTTTACGAGTTCAGAGGTTTCCAACTCCATTGCTTTGGAGCCAAGGCAAGACAGACTATCTCAGCCGTGGGGCGTATGGCCAAAGAGGCTGCATACCACCTACCTTGTGGCCCTCAGAGGTCAGGGAATCTGTCCAGTGAGCTACTCCTCCAACTAGACTCCACCCCCAACAGTTTCTACCAGCTCCCATAGATTATTCAGCCCTGCATCTGCCAATGGATGGGTTAGTCCATTGATGAGGTAAGTGTTCTCATGATCCAGTGAGCTCTGATTGCCGCTGCACTGGGGACTAAGCACATGGATTTAGGGGAGAGAGTAGTTCATCCCCAGACCTTATTCCCATCTTCACCCATCCGATTGTTAATTCACTTACATACTTCTTTCTTCAGTTCACTCATGGGGACATTTGTGTCCACCCTGACCTCTCCCTGCAGATTCCTAGCTGCATGCTTCCCTCCTTAGGGATGCTTTCCTTTAACAGCCAGAAGCTAGGACTTTCTTGCAAAGGCATCTAGGGTCTTAACATATTATGGACCAGGCTGGCCTCTGACTCAGGAACCTCCTGCCTTGGCTTCCTAGGTGTCAGGATTCCAAGTGTGTGCCATCACACTGAGCACCTGGGAACTACCACCACACGGACTGGAGGACACAGAACACAGGAGTCAGAAAGTCCAGCTTCCCTGTTCTCCAAGTAGGATACACAGGTTTAATTTCCACTCCAGAGATTTTTGAGGGATTTTGTCTGAAATATCATTCTTTCCCAGAGGAAAAAAAAGATTAGAATAAGAGAAGATAAAAGTTGGAGCGATAGCTTGCCACTTAACACTTGCTGTTCTCACAGAGGACCAGGGGTAGGTTCCCAAAACCTACATGGTGGCTCCCAAACATCAGTACTGCCTGTTCCAGGGGATCTGGCTCCCTCTTCTGGCCATAAAGGGCACTGCACACATATGGTGTAGACAGACCACTCATACGCTTAAACTTTTTTTTCAGTAAATCTTTTTTTTTTTTTTAAATAAAAGAGAGGGGATGAGTTTCTGACACCACGGAGGCAGTCTGGGACAGGGAACTCAGAAGTTCCTCAACCCCCTATCCTTCTTGGGCTCTCTGCAGGGCCTCTACTCCCTGCATGCTGCCTCTTTCTTCCTATCCTACCCAGCTTGCATCCAGAACCCTCCCCACTTCGGCCCCCCTGCCCTCTGTGGGCACATAACATCACCCAGCTCAGCCTGTCTGGGTGCTGGGTCCGAATCCTCAGGGCAACCAAGCGGGCGGGAGATCCTTTGTTTCAATAGCCTGACTGCACCAAGCAAGGTAGGTGCTTTGTTTACGAGCTACCCAACCAGAATGGAGACCTGATCTCCGCCCCAGGACAGCCATCACTGGGGAGAACCATCACTGGGAAGGTACATCAGTAGGCAAGGAGACCTGATCCTGCAAAAGAAGATCCATAGGGGAGCATTTGGAGGAAGAGATAGGCAGGCGCCAATGCAAGAACTCACCCAACAATCTGAAAAGCAACATGAAGCCACCAGAAACCAGCGACCTCACAACGGGAGGACATGAACACCTTAATCAAGAAGAAGTAGAAAAGATTGACTTCATGAAAGTGATTGACGCCCTTAAACAGCATGTAAAGAAAGCCCTTATAGAAATGGATGAGAAATATACCAGGAAGTTTGAAGAATTGAATAAATCAGTGAATGATACCCTAGAAAACCAAGGAAAAACAATCAAACAGATAATGGAAACAGTTCAA
>NC_022016.1:7164192-7165704 GCF_000317375.1 Microtus ochrogaster
TGCTCCGTCTCTGTGGGGTTCCGGAACATTTCTATAATAGTCATGTGCCCCAGAATGTCAGTGCAGCTCCCATGCAGGGACATCTGACCAGAGATGACTGGGTGGCTTCTGCATTCTGAGACTTTCTGTGTGTAAAGCGGTGGATATGACGTGGTCCTCACCCAACACCAGCTTCCTCCTATTGGAAAACGCATTCTGAGTTCTCTGTAGGCAGATGACTGTGACCCTCTAGGTGCCTGTCTGAAATAAAGGCAAATGGTCCTAATGTTCATGTAACTGGTCCCAGCTGTCCTGCTACCCAGGGAGGTCCAGTGTTGCTGCTTAGAAGGGACAGTGTATGAAAAACTAAAAGTTCTTTAAAGCTAATCAGTTCTGTCCAGTCATCAGTGCAGAGTCATGGGGTCTGGAAGCTGCAAACTCAGAGAGATTGGCTCCTACCTTGCCTTTTGTCACAGGGGTTTGGAGCCTACTGCAAGTCCAGAGCAAGGAGCCACTTGCCTGTATCACGAGTGCCTTGACATAGACTTGACACCTTGACTTAGGACAAGAAACCATGTATTCATGGGGTCTCGTGGAAGGACCAAGAACCCACAAAGCAATTTTAGAAGTAAGCTACAGGATGCTCCCATTTTAGTAAAGAGAACTTCTATCTAGCTATAGTGGACTGAATAATGTCTCCTTATGTCATCCACCTCAACTGCAATCTTTGGAAACAAGGACATCCTCACAAACATTACTATTCAAAAATCAACAGAAGAAACCAACCAAGATTTAAGGTGGCTTCCAAACCCGATCACTGCTGTCTTGTAGGAAGAGAAGACACAGGGATAGAGAAAAGAGTCACATGGAGGTGAGGCAGGGACAGGAGAGAACCACTGCAAGCCAAGAGAGACAAGCATTTCCAGCAGCCACCAGAAACAGGGCATGGTACGGAAGGGTTGTGGACTTCCAGCCTCTGAGACTGTAAGAGAATACATTTGTGTTGTAAGTCACCGAGTTGGTAAGTCACCAAAAATTTGTTTGGACAGCCTGGGTAAACCCCACTAGTTTTGCTGCTTCCTGCAGAGCTTAGGATGAAACCAGGCCTTGTACTCACCAGGCAGGGCTCGACCACTGAGCCATGTGTCCAGCCAAGTCCACACTTCTTAAGAGGGTTCTAGAAAGACCTTCCAAGAATATATGAAGTCAGGGACCAAGCAGGTTAGAGACACCAACTGACAGGCAAGGAGTTGTTGGGTCTCCACAGTTTGTTCCCCTTTGTGCTCTTGAGCTCACGCTAGTGGGGGTTGCAAGACTGGGGGAAGGAGGGCTCTTGCTCGGGTCAGTGTGTCTTCAGCAGTAGCCCCTCATCCTGGTCCCCGGTTCCAGCCTTCAGCTCTTTCTGTCCCTCAGGCTTCGCCACACTGTCTGTACCTCTCACGAAGTGCCTGCACCTCCTGAGCAGGGGCCACAGTTCTGCACGACCTGAGGAGTGGCCACAGTTCCGCGTGACCTGAGGAGTGGCCACAGTTC
>NC_022016.1:7166217-7186597 GCF_000317375.1 Microtus ochrogaster
CCTCACTTCCTCTTCCTCCCAGCATTCTGCTCTGTTTACTCCACCCACCTATGTTCCAAGCTATGAACACAAACAGTTTGTTTATTACTCAACCAATGAAATCAACAGATTGATATATGACACTCCCACATCAGTTCTTTGAGGTTTCAGGGTGGTTTTTGAAAACTTATTTTTATTATGTATTTGAGTGCTTTGCCTGCATGTATACCTGTGCCTTATATACATGCAGTGTCCATAGAGACCAAAAGAGGGCATCTGGACCCTGGCACTGGCATTACAGAGGGTGTTGATCACCATATGGGATCTTCAAATCAAACTCAGGTCCTCTGGAAGAGCAGCAAGTACTCTTTAACCACTAAGCTATCTCTCCAATCCCTCTCAGGGTCATCTTTGTTCCCTGAAACTGCCCTCTGCAACCTCACGGTTCTTTCTGGCCTTTCCATCCTCCAGTGCATGAAGCAAGCAAGCCTCTTCAGCGGAATCTCTGGAGCAGAGGAGCACTGTGGTTTCTGTTTCCCTTGTGCTGTCCTGTATGGTTCAGAGTCATGACATGGACAAGGCCTTAGTCAAAATGTACTGGACACGTCGTCCTTGTAAGAAATAAACCAATGTGGCCACTAGGATTTTTGTACCCTGCCCTCCATTTTTGGTCTGTATCATTTACTCTATCTTGAATGATAAAGAAAGCACCAGAGTCATGCTGTTCCCATCCTGGGAAATGTCCTCTTCTCATCAAAAAAGGAAACACATATCCTGAGTCACTAAAACACTAACTCCAGGACCCCTTTGGAAGTAGAATCATTATAGAGGAAATGGCTAAGATGACGTCATACAGACCGTTGTGGAGGTTGTTGTTTGTAGATGATTACCCGGAAATAATTACACGAAAACTGTATTCTTTTAAACACTGCTTGGCCCATTAGCTCTAGCCTCTTACTGGCTAATTCTCACATCTTGATTAACCCATTTCTAATAATCTGTGTAACACAAAGAGGTGGTAGCTTACCAGGAAAGATCTTAACCTGCGTCTGTTTCAGAGAGGAGAATCATGGTGACGGAACCCACTGCCTTCTTCCCAGCATCCTATTCTGTCTACTCTGCCTACCTAATTTTCTGTCCTATCAAAGGCCAAGCAGTTTCTATATTAATTAACCAATGAAAGCAACAGATAGACAGATGACCCTCCTCCATCAGTTGTTGGCTCTTTTTACTCTTTTCTCTTGTGGGCCTACCACCCAGCTCCCAAACACAACACACACACACACACACACACACACACACACACACACACACACACACGGAGTCTTAGTCTAACTTTTAATGCCCGGCCTTAGCTTGCCTTATTTATAGAAAGCTTTCCTTAACTAAATTATTCATCTACCTTTTGTCTCTCGGTTTTTCCTTTTCTTACGTCTGTATATCTTACTTTCACTCGTACACCGTGGCTGGTGTGCGGCTGAATGTGGCCCATAGCATCCTCCTCTCCTTGTTCTCTTACTCCTTCTTTTTGCTCTTTTTCACCTTCTATTTATTCTCTCTGCCTGCTAGCCCTGCCTATCATTTCTCCTTGTTGAAGGAGCTGTAGGCTGCGTTCCTGCCACCTGGCTCCTGACCACCTGGCTAGCTTATGCCCCAAAATAACAACACACAAATTGTATTCATATAAACACTGCTTGGCCCATTTCTATTAATGTGTGTAGCACCACGAGGTGGTGACTTATCTTGCCTAACCCATATTTAGTAGTCTGTGTAGCACCAGTCTTACCGGGAAAGATTCAGCATGTCTGACCTGGCGGCTTGCTTCATTGCATCTGCCTGGAGAGCAGCAGCATGGCGTCTGAGCTCACTTCCTCTTCCTCCCAGCATTCTGTTCTGTTTACTCCACCCACCTATGATCTAACCTATCAGGCCAAGCAGTTTCATTATTAATTAACCAATGACCTTCCTCCATCATCTCCTGACTTGCAATTGGCCAATCAGGTCTTTATTAGGCCAATCAGGTATTTTAGACAGGCAAAGTAACACAGCACACAGAGTTAAACAAATGCAACATAAAAGAAAGTAACACATCTTTGCATCATTTAAGAAATGTTCCACAGCATAAACAAATGTAATACATAATTTTTTTTGTTTTTTGGGGTTTTTTTTTTTTTTTGAGACAGGGTTTCTTTGTGTAACAGCTCTAGCTGTCCTGGAACTGTCCTTGAACTCACAGAGATCATCTGCCTCTGACTCCCAAGTGCTGGCATTAAGGCGGGTGCCACCACTGCCCAACTCAAAAATTCCTCCTTTCTTTTTGTTTTTGTTTTGTTTTGTTTTTCCAAGACAGGGTTTCTCTGTAGCTTTGGAGCTTGTCCTGGAACTTGCTCTGTAGACCAGGCTGGCCTCAAAATCACAGAGATCCTCTTTTGTCTGCCTCTCAAGTGCTGGGATTAAAGGTGTGTGCCACCACTGCCTGGCAAGTGTAACACAATTTAAAATAATATTCCACAACATAAGTACCTAATCTAATATGACAGGAGTCCTGATTAGGTGGTCTATTCTGAACCAGAAGGAACATTGCCAAACTCTTTTTATAAGACTATAATTACCCTGATATCCAAATCACACAAAGGCATTACTAAGAAAGAGAATTACAGACCAAACTCACTCACGAACATTAATGAAAAAATACTCAATAAAATACTAGCAAACCGAATCCCAGAACACATCAGAAAAATCATCCACCATGATCAGGTTGGCTTCATCCCAGAGATGCAGGATGGTTCAACATATGAAAATCTGTCAATGTAATCCACCATATAAACAAACTGAAAAATAAAACCCACATGATCATCTCATTAGATGCTGAAAAAGTCTTTGACAAAATACAACATCCCAACATGATAAAGGTCTTGGAGAGATCAGGGATACAAGGAACATACCTAAACATAATAAAGGCAATATACAGCAAGCCAACAGCCAACATCAAACTAAATGGAGAGAAACTCAAAGCGATCTCACTGAAAACATGAACAAGACAAGGTTGTCCATATCCAATATAGTTCTTGAGGTTCTAGATAGAGCAATAAAACAAAAAAAAAGAGATCAAGGGGATACAAATTGGAAAAGAAGAAGTCAAACTCTCACTATTTGCTGATGATATGATAGTTTACATAAGCGACCCCAAAATTCTACCAAGGAACTTCAATAACTCATAAACACTTTCAATAATGTCGCAGGATACAAGATTTTTTTTAAATGTTTTTTTTTTTGTTGTTTTTCGAGACAGGGTTTCTCTGTAGCTTTGGAGCCTGTCCTTGAACTAGCTCTTGTAGACGAGGCTGGTCTCGAACTCACAGAAATCCGCCTGCCTCCGCCTCCCGAGTGCTGGGATTAAAGGCGTGCGCCACCACCGCCCGGCTGCAGGATACAAGATTAACTCAAAAATTTAGTAGCCATCCTTTACACACATGATAAATGGACTGAGAAAGAAATCAGAGAAACATCACCCTTCACAATAGCCACAAATAACATAAAATAGCTCAGAGTAACTCTAACCAAACAAGTATAAGATGTGCAAGACAAGAACTTTAAATCTTTGAAGAAAGAAATTGAAGAAGATACCAGAAAATGGAAAGATTTCCCATGCTCTTAGATAAGTAGAATTAACATAGTAAAAATGGCAATCTTACCAAAAGCAATCTACATATTCAATCAAAATCCCAGCAAAATTCTTCACTGACCTTGAAAGAATGGTACTTAACATCATATGGAAAAGCAAAAAACCCAGGATAGAAAAAACAATCCTGTATAATAAAGGAACTTCCAGAGGCATCACAATCCCTGACTTCAAACTCTACTATAGAGCTACAGTACTGAAAACAGCCTGGTATAGGCATAAAATCAGACAGGAGGACCAATGGAACTGAATCGAAAACCCAAATATCAATCCACACACCTACAAACACCTGATTTTTGACAAAGAATCAAAAAAAAGACAAAATAGAAAAAAGAAAGAACATTCAACAAAAGGTGCTGGCATAACTGGATATCAACATGTAGAAAAAAGAAAATAGATCCATATCTATTGCCATGCACAAAATTCAAGTCCAAATGGATCAAAGACCTCAACATAAAGCCAACCACACTGAACCTCAAAGAACAGAAAGTGGAAAGTACACTTGAACGCATTGGCACAGGAGACCATTTCCTAAATATAACCCCAGTAGCACAGACACTGAGAGAAACAATTAATAAATGGGACCCCCTGAAACTGAAAAGCTTCTGTAAAGCAAAGCACACAGTCAACAAGATAAAACGGCAGCCTACAGAATGGGAAAAGATATTCACTAAGCCCACATCAGACAGAGATTGGATCTCCAAAATATACAAAGAACTCAAGAAAATGGTCATCAAAAGAACACATAATCCAATAAAAATTGGAGTACAGACTTAAACAGAAAACTCTCAACAGAGGAATCTAAAATGGTTGAAAGACACTTAAGGAAATGGTCAACATCCTTAGCCATCAGAGACATGCAAATCAAAACAACTCTGAGACTCCATCTTACACCTGTATGAATGGCCAAGATTAAAAACACTGATGACAGCTTATGCTGGAGAAGATGTGGGGTAAAAGGAACACTCCTGCATTTTGGTGGGAGTGCAAGCTGGTACAGCCCCTTTGGATGTAAGTGTGGCGATTTCTCAGAAAATTAGGAAACAAACTTCCTCAAGACCCAGCAATATTACTTTTGGGTATATATCCAAAGGATACTCAATCGTGACAAAAGGACATGTGCTCAACTATGTACATAGCAACATTGTTTGTCATAGCCAGAACCTGGAAACAACCTAAATGCCCCTCGACTGAAGAATGGATAAAGAAAATGTGGTACATTTACACAATGGAGTACTACACAGTGGGCAGAAAAATAATGACATTTTGAAATTTGCAGTCAAATGAATGGATCTAGAAAACATCATATTGAGTAAGGTAACGCAGACCCAGAAAGACAAATATCATATGTACTCACTCATAAGTGGCTTTTAGACATAAAGCAAAGTAAATCCAGCCTACAATTCACAATCCCAGAGAACATAGACAATAATGAGGACCCTAAGACATTCATGGATCTACTCTACATGGGAAGTAGAAAAAGACAAGATCGCCTGAGTAAATTAGGAGCATGGGGACCATGGGAGCGAGTAGAAGGGGAGGAGAGAAGAAGAGAGGGGAACAGAGAAAAATATATAGCTCAACAAAAACAAATTTTAAAAGATGGTCTATTCTATGCCCAGGCAAGGTTGTTAAACATGATAAAGAAATGGAGGCCAAGGGACAGGTGGCTCCGTTGTTCATCTAACTCCCGTCAAGAACCAACAATCTGACACTTGGGGCCCTCTTGGACCATTGAGCTGCCAATGGACTCTCTCACTCACGTACAGAAATGTGACAGACAGGGCGAGGTAGAACTGCCCAGCTGACCACAGAAGTGTGAGTTCAGCCACCGGTGTCTATCACACTGAACCGCAGGATACTGCTACATGGTGGAAACTTACTGACATGCAAGTTACCAAGGTGTTAGAGTGTCTTCCGGAATGACAGCAGGATCCAGGGCTGCTGGGTAGCAAGCTGGAGAGTTTGCAAGTCTCCTAGGCATTGCCAAGCAGCTGCGGCTGTGCCAATTTACTCTCGTACCAGCCCTGTAAGTATGTTCTTTCTTACATCACAGTCTTGCCAAAACCTGGTAATGTCAGCTATTTTGAGTTTGCCAATCTGTTGTGTGTGAAGTGGTGTCTTGTTGTTTTAACTTGAAAGTCCCTGCTGACAGGTGAGGCCGCGGGTTCTGAATTCACTGATTTCGAAAGAGGCGATCTTGGTCAGACACGTGCTTCACCATCTTGAGCTGGCTGACTTTCATGGTTTTTCCAAGATATGTATGTTAGGGACTGGGAATATGGCTCTTAGGACACTCAGGAAGCCATCCGAGGTTGACTTTGGCCCTTCGCATGCATGCTTTCATATGCTCGCATACCCATGTAGAAGAACATGGACAGACACATGAGAACACGCATGTGCGTGTGCACAGAGAGAGACAGAGACAGAGAGAGATAGAGAGAGAGAGAAGACAGAGAGACAGAGAGAAAGAGAGAGGGACAGGGAAGGGGGACTTTTCTCCAGGAAGACATTTCTGACTCCAGCCCCTCTATGCCGAGCCGGATGCTCTAGGCCCTGTCTCCTTCACTCTGCTGGAATACCCACTCATACACTAGAGAATGAAAATCCGTACGCGTCAGTTGTCTAGAGAGATGTAACCCGTGGTGTGCCTCTTCAGATTTAGCTTTCCGGCCTCAGTTCCCCTGTCTGTGAAGTGAAGATGAGAACTGATCTGAGTGTTAAGTGAAGAAAGGAATATAATGTATCTGACAAACAGTAAAAGCTCCCGGTACATCTAAGCTCTTAGAATAAGGGAACTTTGGTGTGGCAAGATATACCCGTGGGCGCACTGATGGCATGAATGTCATGGGGTAACCAGAGATTTATGACTGGATTTGAGACCCTCACTCCACAGGAGGAAATGCTTGTTTGGTGGCTTAAATCTGGTCAAGAATCTATGACTGGGGAACTCATAGGCCCCCAAGGATGAACTTCCTGTCGTTAATTTGCTGAATGGACATATTTTCCTCAAATTTGTATGTCTATAGCCATAGATAGTGTGAAGCTCTCAGACCTCATAAGAGAAGTTTCTTTGTTTAGTGGACTACAGTTACTGGAGAAATTCACGATTAGTCAATGTACAGATAATCACTACCTGTGCAGAGCGCAGACACTCCTGGGACATCTATATAACATCCTTCCTCCCAAGACTCAGAGAGACCACTGTGGAAGGGGGTGCAGAAAGATCGCAAGATCCAGAGGCAGGGGAGGGCTGGGGCAACAGTATCTTCTAGACACGTCAGGACCACTGTAGTCAAGAACTCCACCAGCTGGGGTTGCCTGAATGAGATCTGTGTAAGATCAGGTGATTCAGCATAGATGGGAAAGGGCTCACGAGACCCCACCCTATTTGAGGAGCCATTGATGGTTGGCCTTGGGGGGAGGGAGAGGCCTTTTCTTCGTGGGTCTGGCTCTTGATAGATCAACCATGTTCTAGTGGATAGCCTTGAACCCATGAGCGTGTGGACAGCACAAACTGGACTCAGAGGGGAAAAGAAGGCCAAATTGGGAAGGGGTGGGAACTTAGTGGGTAGTTAGGGGGAGGAATAGAGGGTGAATGTAATCAAAGTACATTGTATCATGTATGAACTTCTCAATAGAAATATATTAGAAAAACTTAATCTTTTTTGTGTCATGGACCATAAAATTTAAAATAAAAATTTATACATTCACAAAATATTGTGCAAAGTTTGTAAACTTTATAGGGACTCCAAGGCCATAACTCCAGGTGAGAATATACAACTTAGATATATTTAAAAATGTCAACTTTTGTTATCAGTACACTGTCTCGGTTAGCTTTGATTGTGTACTTGACACAGCCTAGAGTCATTTTAGAAGAGAGCCCCAGTTGGGGAATTGCCTGGACCAAACTGGCCTGTTGGGAAGTCTGTAGGGATGTTGTTGTTGTTCATTGATGTGGGCAGGCTCAGCTCACTGTAGACATCACCATGCCTGCGCTGAGGGAGTATAGCCAGACTGAGTATGGGCTGAGTATAAGCCAGCGTGGATCCTCTGGCCTGCAGCATCTGCATCCTCCATGGTTGTTTCTGCTACACTTCCTTGTCTGTGGAGTGAGCTCCAGTTCCTTGGTCAGAGCATCTTATCGTAGCAACAGGAAGGAAACTAGAGCATAGGTCCGCACTCTGCAGCTCCTGACAGATCTTTACTAAGAATTTCTGCTGAAGTAGTTAGTTATGAAATCACTCAGATTCCCCTGTAGAACTCAGTGAAGGGCCATCTCAGTCCATGGGTCAAACCCTCCCAGCCCATCACCTTCAAAGAAATGGACTCTCAGCCAGTTATGTGACCTTGGCTTTTACTGAGAAGCAAAATCAATGGCCCAAGGCCTTCTCTGAGAGGCCAGCAAGGGCTCCCACTGCCTCTGTGGTCCATGCTTTCCAGAACCCTCACACAGTTCAGTAAAAAAGGCCTTGTTTCCCCCAACTCTGAAACAGAAACAGTGTGATGCTAAGTTGTGCAACTGTGTTCTGCTTCCTGCTACAGTGCTTTTTAATTAGGCGTCCTGAAACCCCAGAGGACAGACTGCTCTCTCGTAATATGTGTGCCAGAAAAGCCATTGACGCCGCATCACAGTGGAGAAAGGTCGCTCCGCTACTAGCCCCTTCAGACACTGTTTACAGAGCGAGAACGAAGTGTGTCCTTCTCAAAGGGGACCGGTGAGGTGACTAAAGGAAGAAAAGTGTGCATGGTTGAGACTGTCCCCAGTAGAGCTGGATTGGATTTGAATTTATGTGTTGGAGCCCTAAATCCTCACTCAATTCCTCAAAAATATAAACATATTTGTAGTTGAATTACTTTTTGTTTAGACTTTTTTTGACACAAGGTCTTGCTATGCATCCCAGGCTGGTATTGATCTTATTATGTAGCTCAGACTGACCTTGAACTAACTCACTGATATCCTCCTGCCTCAGTCCCCCAAGTGCTAGAATCACATATGTGTACCGACAGGCACAGCTAGAACTGGGCTTTTTAAAAATCTTTTTAACTTTGTTTAATATTGTTATTATTAGTAGTAGTAGTAGTAGAGAGATATGTGTATGTGCATGTGCATGTGTGTGTACATACGTGTGGCTCTGTATCTGTTGTTCACTGTGCCTTTTATCATCTTATTGAAAACACAGGACACAGAATAGGAAGGAGTAGCCACAGTCAAAGACTTACCAGGTCTTTGCAATGTGTAAAACAAGATTTTGAACCCAGATCAGCCTAACGTTGGTGCCTGCCATCCCTGACCAAACTGAACCTCGCCAAGTTTGCCCAGTGGTGGCGAGAGCAAAAGACATCATTGGCCAGAAGGCGTTTTGCAAGTCACTTCCCAGGTGAACGGTCTATCCACACAGTGGTGTGGCCCCTGGGGCTCAGCCGGGTTCCCAGCAAGCGCTGGCATCTCTCACCCTCTTCTCCCTGAGGAGCTCTGTGGAGTTACGAGAGTGTCCGTGACTGTTGACAGCTGCGAAGTAAGGTGCATGGTGCTCCCTGGGGAAATGAGGACCACGCCTGCCCATCAGTGGCACTCTGGCTTTCAGAACTGTCAATGCCTGCAGCTCCCTGACTTTCTGCAGCTTACAGATGCTGCCAATGTTACATAACAGCAGCCGCTATCTGCCACAACTCAGCCCTAGCCCTGCAGCCATGCCTCTGACATCTGCCTGGAGTGCCCTTTCCACATGACCCACTTGGGGACCCTACTCATTCAACATCAACCCTCCAGGGGTTCCCCTCAGCAAGTCTTGATCTTCCCTGGAAGATTCACATCTATTTTGTGACAGACGCGTCCTAAGGTGACCCTGAGGAGTGACACTCTTGTATATTCTCAGTTATCTTAGTTTGGACACAAACTATAACTTGCTTTTAGCCAATTTGAAATGATAATGAGAAGCAGATGTCACTGCTTTGATGAGGTCCCTCTTGTGTCAAGGATGCTGGGGGTGGCATTCTTATGATTGTATTATGTTCTGGAAAATATCATCTTAGACCAGTTAACCTGTGTCAAATTATGAGCAGCTTCTTGGCATAGAGCAACCCGCAAAGAGTAGGGTTCACAATCCTACGGTCAACTCCACGAGCATGGAAGAAGCTCATCTTCCCCAGTGCAGGTGCCAGGGGAAAGCACAGCAATGCTTAAAGTATCCTGTGAGTAATATATATCAGTTAATGACTAGACTGTGTGTGTGTGTGTGTGTGTGTGAGTGCATATGCGTGCTTGTGAGTGTGTGTCGTTCTCTCTGGGTATGTGAGTGTCTCTGTGTGTGAATGTGTGGCTATGTGTGTGTGTTTGCATGCATGTGTGTATGTGTTCCATCACACCTCAGAGGATAATCTCCGGTGCTCGCCTTTCTACTTTGTACGAGCAGGATTCAGTGTCACTGTGTTAGCCAGGCTGGCTACCCCGAAAGCTTCTTAAGAGTTTCCTCTCTCTGCCTCCCATCCCCTTCCCTATGGGATGTGCTAGAATCAAAGATGATTGAACATCTTGCTTTTACAGTTTTTACAAGGGTTTTGGGGATTTGAACTGAGGTCATCGGACCTGTGGGGTAAACATTTTACCCAGTGGGCCTCTGCATAGGCCCCACCATCGTTCTTTACGTGTCATCCAACTAGGTGGCAGACGTAGGAACAAGGACTCGAGCTCTGTGCTTTTAGCCTCGCACAGTTTCTGACACATAGTAGGCACTAAGTAGTTAGTGGATGAAAAACGAATGTGATTTCTTTAAGGTTAAAAAATGATCAGCTTTAGAATACTGAAACTCCATTTCCTGTGACCTTCATGGAAAGCCAATGAGAATACCAAATTTCTAAAAGAAAGAAGCGTGAGAGCAAGCATTCTTCTGCAACAGCGGTCAAGTCTTTGACACAATTTGCCAAGTACTTGGGCACACTGGGCCCCGTAACTGTAATAACAATGTCTTCCGGGTGCCTTTGAAGATGGTCAAAGGCAAAGGCAGAAAGCACAGAGGCCTCTGAAAGGCCGTGAGGATCATTAGCTGCTATTTGAAACCCAGAGGCAAAGGGACATCGAGTGCCTGGAACCAGTCGGAGAAAGAGCCATCAGTCAGCCATGGAAGCGAGGACAGAAGCCAAATTCCTGTGAACTCAGAACCCCCTCCCCCATCCTTCTCCCTTTCCTACCCCTCCCTTCTCCTTCATCAAAACAAAACACAGTTCTTGCCTGTGGAGATGGCTCAATAAAGCAAGGATGACCTGAGTTTTGTCCTTAGTACCCTCAGGGGAGGAGGAGATAACTAATTCCTGCAGGTTGCCTCTGACCTCCAGACACACAGACAAACATAATAAAAGAAATTAATTCTTGGAGCCAAGAAGGCCCACAGATCACCAAGTCCAAGTCCCTCACACTATAAATGAGGCACCGATGAAATGGAGGAATTGGTCAACAGTGCAGGATGGTGCCGAGCACAGCATTGAAGATCAGAATCTCTCCAAGAAGCCACAAGTTTCCACAAGGAATAGTGAAGGAAGGAGATAATTAAATGGAAAGTCAGGTAGCTTACTTTATTTTCTTTTTTAAAACGGAGGGTCTCAAGGCTAGCCTTGAACCCACAACATAGCTAGGGGCGACCTTGAACTTTTGTTCCTCACGCTTCCACTTCCTGAGGCCTGGGGTTATAGGCTTTCACTGCCGCACCTGGTGCATAGGGTGCTGGGGAGCAAACCCAGGCCTTGTGCAGTCCTGTGGTCTGAAATGAGGGGGGGGGCTGAGGCTCGGAGAAGGGGATACTGCCTGTGAAGCAGGTCTGGGACCTTCACGTTACAATTTCCATTGCTTCTGTCCAGCTACATCACATCTGATGTCCACAATGCACCACATCCTGAAGGATAGGGCCGCCACGGTGTGACCCTATCGACTCCCAGAACAAGTCAGTAGAGCAGAGGTACAGAGAACCATGAATGGAATGCAGCTGTGGGCACCCACATTGGTCCTGCTGGGATCTTGAAAAATGTCAGCGCATTTGTCTCAGGGTTTCCCTAATCTGAGCCTTGCTGGGGTGGGAGGTAGCATCCTAGTGTAGCCAGTTCATAATTCCCTGATTAAGGGATCTCATACAGACCCTGTGGCAGTGGGATTATAGACCAGAATGCTCTGTCTCCTTCCAGCTCACAGATTGGCTCCCTGGGATTTATTTTTTCTGTCATGAGAGTTTGCTATTCCCCCCAAAGCCATGAAGAGGAATCGGCATGAGTTCCATCTGTCATGCTACTATACGCACAGGGAGGCGAGGGGGATGCACAGACCCAGAGAGCCTGCTTCCAGCCCAGACATCCAGTTTCTTCATCCATAGAGGCTGAGTAGTAATGATATTCATTTCACGAGATGGGGAAGATCAAAGAAGAAAAATGTCTGGGCAGCATAGTGTCTTCTGTACCCATTCAGGATATTGTCTGTCCACCCACTGATAAAAGAGCTTGAATAGGCACCACTGGAGGTGGGGATGGTAGGCAAGATAGAGCCTTCTCAGCTCAATTATGTCTGTAAGACAAGTCCTGAGGGATGGCGGGCCGGTAAGGAATCACTCAGCATGGAGGAGGAGCACCTCCCATGTTCTCGCCCTGGGCTAATAAAGTAGTTGCGCTCCCATGTGGAAAGAGCTTTAACTGAGATGGATTCCAAGCATTTTGGAGCTGACTTTGCATACATCAGCACAATCAATGCTTGCAATAACACCCATGACAGCATCATTGAACCAACATTACAGATAAGAAAATTCAAGTGAAAAAATTCTCCCAGGTTTGCTCAAGGTCACAAAGGTAATAAACAGAAGAAATTTGACATTGGAGATCAACTTGGTGCCCTGACACCTCTCTTAAATGAAAGTCACACGAGTCTCCATGACTCTTGGCAGATTATATCCGAGAGGCTGCCTATGGTGTTAGTTAGCCATTTGTGAAAGAAACTGCTCTTTCCTGGACTGCTTGATGAACTGGACATGCAGGAACCACAGAGAAATGACTGCTGAACTTGCCTAAAGGTGAGACGATCTTTCAGACTTTATGAAAGAGTTTGCCAGACATTCTGTAGAATATAGAAGAAAGTAACTGACAAACTGCCAATATAGGCAGAACTGTCTTTTTTAAATTTCCTGCTTCATGAAAAAGTCTGCTGGATACTATGGGCCTGTAGGCTGAAGATGGGTGCTTGCAATGTTACAGAAGAACTTTGGGTGTCTGTCCAGGTAGCGAGATGTCTCTGTCATTTCTAGAGTTTTGGAAGTTGCTTACAATGTACTTCCTGTTAACTTAGGTAATATTATATCCTTCCAGAGTCTTTGATGGAGTTGAAGAATAGATAGAAAGTAGATATAAATACTGTAACTATAAGTCTTGCTTGATACCTGTTTTGTTACATGTAATTTTACACTGTTAAAGTTAAAGCCTTCCGTTTTGTTTAAACAGAAAGGGGGAAATGGTTGGTATAGGAGGACCTTCTGTCTATGTGTTGCTTTTATTGGTTTATGAATAAAGAAACTGCCTTGGCCTGTGATAGGGCAAAAGAAAAGAACTAGGTGGGGAAAACTAAAGTGAATGCTGGGAGAAAGGAGGAAGGGTCAGAGAGACGCCATGGAGCCGTGACTAGAGACAGATGTGCTGAAACTTTGCTGGTAGTCCATGACCTGATGGTGATGCATAGATTCATAGAAATGGGTTAAATTAAGATGTAAGAGTTAGCCAATAAAAATCTAGAGCTAATGGGCCAAACGGTGATTTAAATAATATGGTTTCTGTGTGATTATTTTGGGAGTCTGAGCTGCTGGGCAGCCAGGAAACTACAACAAATACCTGTCTCTTTCCCATCTTCTGTTGTTTGGAATACTCTCTCTTTTTCTCTCTCCTCTCTCTTATCTCACTGCACTTCCATCAGTATTGTTGGCATTATCTCCCATTCATAGCAGAGACTGTTTTCCTTCCTCTGATGATACCATCCATCCCTACTGACATTTGCAGAAGAAATTGATTGTGGTCCTGCAGCGTCAGTGACAGCTCTGGTCATGAAGATTCTTTCAGCCAGGCGTCTTCACACCATAAAGAGCTCCCCATGACACCCAGCATCAGATAACTTTGAGCCATTGTGTCCAAGCTGAGAACCCCAGAGGTCCCCCAAATCCTCACCATGGGAACTCTCTTTCAATGTTTTCTTGACTATGCTCTACTGTATCATCTACTACAAACTGTCAGCTTACCACCCAGGAATTATTGGTACATGGCTCATTATTAGCCTCTGGGTTTCCCCTCAAACTCTCTAAAGAAAATGTTCCACTCATGGGAGAAATGCCATCCTCAAGTGGTCCCAGCAAGAATGCTGGAACAATTTGACATCTGGGAGACTTTACACCACAGAGATTGAAAATCAGAACTCGGGGAGGGACCTCTCTGGGTTAAAAGTCTAACTCTCCCTGTAGGTACACATGCCATCTTGAAGACAGTCACTCCCTGGTGTCTCAGTGTCCTCTATCCTCTACCAGGCAGATGGCATCTCCTTTACTAGCTGATTCAGAAAGAGACTGAATAAAGCACATGTGTTTAAAACAGTACCATTCAAAAAACACCAGGTGCAGATTTCTCTATGTCCCACAGGAAACACATCTCAAACTAATCTTCTATCACCTTCTAAGGAGACAATTCAGTGAATTAGAGGGAAGGAGAGAGGCTCCAAATAACTTTGAAAAGAGCTTTTAAAGATTACGAGAGAGAGAGAGAGAGAGAGAGAGAGAGAGAGAGAGAGAGAGAGAGAAGGAAATTATGCTCTGCCCTTCTGTGTGTCATATGCTTCATTTGATGCATAGGACATGAAATATGTAGACTGTATTTGCTAAGACTGTTGTGTCCTAAATCTTCCAGCCTGGCTATATTCTGTTAAGCCATTGGTCAAAAGCAGCTTTATTCATTAATCAATAAAAACAACACATACAGAAGGACTTAACATACCATTTCCCCTCTTCTGTTTAAATAAAAAAGGAAGGTTTTAACTTTAACATAGTAAAATTACATATAACAAAATGGGTATTAAGCAAGAATTATAGTTACAATATTTATATTTACTTTATCTTTTATCATAATTAAGAAAAACTATATCTATTCTTCAAACTCCATCAGACACTCTAGAAGGATATTACCTAAGTAAACAGGAAGAGCACTTTAAGCTACTTCCAAACCTCCTGAATTGTCAGAGACATCTTGCTGCCTGGACACTCACCCAAAGTTCTTCTGTAATATTTGGGGCATCCATCTTCAGCCTACAGGCCCACAGTATCCGGTAGACTTTTCTATGAAGCAGGAAATTTCAAAGACAGTTCTGCTTATATTGGCAGTTTGTCAGTTACTTTTTTCTGTGTTCTGCAGAATGTCTGGCAGACTCTTTCATGAAGCAGGAACCCTGAAGGACTGTCTCACCTTCTTTAGGCAAATTAAGCAGTCATTTTTCTATGGGTCCTACAAGTCCAGACAAGCAGTTCAGGCAAGAGCAGTTTCTTGCCCAAATGGCTACCAAACTCTTCAATGACCATCATCTTCTTGAAGTAGATTGGTGCTGCCAGGAGCATATGTGTCTCATTGTCATGAAAAGTCCTGAGTTTTTAAAGCATTTTTAATGCCATATTCTGTTAGTCTTTGAGAGGTTTGAAGAATAACTATCCATCTGAAATATATTTCTGCATATCTAGAAAACCTAACTAACATGACTACAAACTTGACTATTATAGATGACTATTAATGTATATTCTTTAATTATACATTACAATTTTAAATGTGCTGCAAAACATAATACCTTAACCAAGAGCAGAAATATACATATAACAAAAATGATCTTAATTTTGTATCAATAAACCAAGATCTATATCAATGCAAAGTATCCATCTCTATAGCATATCCCCTTTAAATGTAAACAAACATCTATAAACAATATTTGGGAATTTGGGCATAGTTCTCTCCAAACTGCTTTCTGCTTTTTGCTAGGTGAAGTATTTTGGGGGGGTTTACACAGAGACCTTTCAGGTGGTCTTGGTCCATCAAACCACATTAGTCTGGAAGGAATCCACAGGTTCTCATTTTCTGGAAACAAAAGAACATCTTTTCCAAAGCAACAAATACTTAGACCCAAATTTTGAAGTCAAGATAACTATAAAATATATGTTATTTTAGCTTGCCATACCATACAATGAAATATCTCTCTGTACTTAGCTCCTTTACAGTCAAAAAATTTAAATACAGTAATATACATAATCCAGATTCTCTCTGTGTATATTCCATTTTTATGTGGCTTATTTTTCTTTATTCCTTTAATCCATGACTGTCTGTACTCTGTCTCTTTAAAGACTTTACCTTTTTTTTTTTAAAGCATTAGCTTTATTTTTTGACTCTCTGTACTCCTTTCCTCTCCCGAGTCTGCACATTTCTCCAACACTGTGATGCAGTTAGAGGCCTTTTTAAAATCAGAATCTATCTTTATCGTATATCTGTAATCCTTTTCTGACCAGGACCACTTTTTTTTTAATTCTAAGTGGGTGTGGCTAGGACCAAGGCTGCTTCGCCTTTTGGCTCCACCCAGTGCAACATGGCAGAGGTCTGTTCACCACCCCTATGAGCCGTGCACACGGCTCCAGTTCCAGGTATGCAGTGGGTCTATGTCACGCCATTAAGTAGCTTGTAATATGCTGCTCAGAAACCCTATTTAAATGCTCTGTAACCAGACCTCCCAAAAAAGTGAGAGTTGTTCATGCAACTAGCATGAACCAGGAAGTTTTCTTAAAGGAACTGTGCAGTTTTTACTGCTACCACAGAGTCAGGAAGCCTTCTCTTAAAAGAATCATGCTTCTTCTAGCAAACAGAACCCACCTGAGAAAATGCTTGCTTTCAAAAAGCCATGCCTAACTTTGTTCTTTAGTGTCTAGAATTCCTTTTTAAGCTTTCTCAGGTTTTATGTGGATATAGTCAACCACATTGGTGCCAAATTGTTTATGGAGCTTGCTCGTTTCATTCCCGGATGCCCAGACTTGAAATAACCTCACAAAAACTTTACTATTTAAATCACTGCTTGGCCAATCACTTAATCATGTTGCTAGCTAGCTCATATCTTAAATTAACCCATTTCTATTAGTCTGTGTATTGCCATGTGGCTGTGGCTTACCGGGTAAAGTTCCATCCAGCATCTGTCTCTGGCAGGGTTTCATGGCTTCCTCCTGACTCTGCCTACTCTCTATATATAGTTCTTCCAGCCTAGCTATATTTTGTTAAGCCATTGTTAAGCAGCTTTATTTATTAACCAATAAGAGCAACACAAGGACTTCCCATACCTGAGGTGGGTCACTGAGGTGGGAAACAGCCTTTTGGGATCATATTGTTACTGGTTAGTTCTTTTCACACTTTACTTCCTGGTCATTCATGATGTGAATTCCTGGGCCATGGTGTCACCACCATGATGGACTGAACATTTTGGAACCTTGAGCCAAAAACTAATGCTCACCCCACAACTTGTTTTATTCAGAAATTCTGAGCACAGCAGTGCAAAAGTAACTAAAGGAGAGAGAAACAACAGACAAAAATCCAGCTCAATGAAGAACACATCTAAGCACTTTTGAGTTGTGCTAAGCACAACATCCAACACAGTTCCTCCTTCTCGTGCTATCTTTTCAGCTGTCCAAGTGAGTCCAAATTCCCAGAAACATCTTATCCAGAAAGGTTGTAAACAATAAACAATTAAGAGTGGTTTTGGTGCTGGGTATGGTGACACTTTGAAGGTTCAAACAGGGTGGTCATGAGTTCAAGGTCAGTCTGAACTACAGAGCAAGTTCCAGGATAGTCTGAGCTATGTGGTGAGATCTCATCTCAGAGAACCCAGGCTTGGGGCATAGCTCAGTGGTCTGAGCTCTTAGTTAGCACGTGTGTGTTTGTTACGTTCAGTTTCCAGCACTGGGGGAAAGAGGCTTTTGGAAAGAAAACAAAGGACTTCAAATGCAGGAGAATATTCTTTTAGCTCTGAGGGCAGTATGCAGCCAAGGCCAAACAGGTACTAGTGGTTTCCTTCAGGATCTGAAGGTAGGCCAGCCCTCAGGAGCCCAGGCGGCTTGGGTTTCCAAGAGCTTATTTCTTGAAAGACAAACACATCTTCACACACGAAACAGGATTCTTGAGGTCTGAGCACAGTTACACACTGCCTCTCGGAGGGACACAGTGCAAACTGATACGAAGGTGATTATGCAAGATGGATGGGAGAGTCCCCGTTTTCCTTTCCTGTGCTTGTGTCTGCTCGCTCAGATCAACCTTTATGAAGTTAAACAATAGCACAGCCTCCCAGATGGCATCCCATGTTTGCAGAAGAAAGTGTTTCCTTTTCTTCTAAGACTCTGAGAACCGAGGCTTCTGCTACCTAAAGCAAAGCTATTCTTGAAAATATTCTTTGCACAGAAGGGAAATATTGGGAATGGGGATTTTAGCTCCTGGGATGCTTTTATCAAACCAATAACAGTAATTATAATTAGAACACACACAAACTGAAGGCTAAGCATGAAATAATTTTTCAGAAAACCTGAACTGTATGCAATTAAGCCCCATGTGGTGGCATTTCCAGGTATGCCATTAATACATGGGGGAGGGCTTGGAGCAGATCCTTTCTTTAAATATCTCAGCCTGGTGGCAGTAAAGACGCAACTAGAGTTGAAGAGGGGAAATAAGGATGTGTAGCTTGAGCTGCTACACACAGAGCTGTGAGACACACATCAAAGCGTCACCCAGATGGCTACTGAGGCTGCCATTCTATGACACCCTGTGAAATATGTTCACTGAGCGCCAGTTCAACCCAGGTCTGCATTAAAAGGAGGGGAGAACTCCATGGGAGGTAGAGCTTTAACTCTTTGCCTCCATTTTGGGAATGCATTAAACTCAGTGTTAGAAATCTCCCATGATATCCCAATACTCAGAGAAAAAAGAGTATTCTTCTAAAACATTTACTGTATTTATTTGTTTATTTAGTCACTTATTTATTATGTGCCGCAGGCTTGCCACACATGCCACAGGAAAGGACACCTTGCAGAAGCCGCTTGTACCCTTCCACCATGTGACTACTCACTGAGCCATCTTGGCAGCACAGAAAGTCCATCCTCACTTGTTGCCTCCCCTCACTGTGGGCCACCTTCACACAGGGAGGTTCGTCTTTCCCTTTACCTGGACTCACATCATCTCTCCTTTGCTAGGTCAGAGATTTCATCCCTTTATCCTGGCTCTCCAGCATCTGGCATATGACCCAGCAGCAGAACAGGTGCTGGAAAATGTTAAATGAAGAGTGGCCAGTACAATAGGTAAGTAGAGAAAACAGCGAACAAGCCCCTTCAGATAACCCTTCTCTGTTTCTCCTTCTCCCCTGTCAGAGTCAGCCATTTCATTCCCGTGACGGCAATCCAGGACTGACTTAGGGAAAAGGCAGCTTTTCACAGAACAGCCAATCCAGGACTGACTTGGGGAAAAGTCAGCTTTTCACAGACCAGCTTAGGAGGGCAGTTCAGGTGGGAAGAGATGCACATGACATGTGGTAGTGAGCACAGAGCGCTATAGCGCTCCGTAGAGTAGAAGCCCTGAGTTTTTCTTGTGATCCAGACTTCAGGCACGTCTTCTGGCATCTTGTTATATGAAAAGTATAAAAAGACTGTATATAGAGTCGCCATGTTCCCGCAGTGTGGCAAACATCAGGACACTGGCGTTGATACAATTCACCTAGCTACTTCAAACTTCGTGGTTTTTTTTTTTGTTTGTTTGTTTTGTTTTTCGAGAGAGGGTTTCTCTGTGGTTTTGGAGCCTGTCCTGGAACTAGCTCTTGTAGACCAGGCTGGTCTCGAACTCACAGAGATCCTCCTGCCTCTGCCTCCCGAGTGCTGGGATTAAAGGCGTGCGCCACCACCGCCCGGCTTCAAACTTCGTTTTAAATGCACCTGAGTGTGCTTGTAAACTTTACATTTCTGACAACAGTCCGTTCCTTTCCTGTATCCCGGAGACCACCAGAACAGGGGCCCAGGCTGGTCTATCCCAGCCCAGGACTTGGCTCCTGCTGGCACCTGTGCTGCTTATATTCTTCTCTTGATTAGTGCAGGGGACTGACAATCGTCCACATACACACTTAAACTTGTCAGCCCGTGTGCAAGCGGTAGGAACATTTTAAGGCAGAAAAACGAAGCATGAAGCATCTAATATTTTAGAGGGTAAAAGTTGGCAATTTTTCCCAATTGAGAATTGGCAAACCGGCTAACTGCTCCAGAGCGACCCTAGAGTTCAGCTGTGAACCCCGGAAAGCAGTTTTTTGGACCCCATCCTTTCACTCCCGGGCTGGGGAAGTGGGAAGTCTTCGCAGGGCCCCCAGGGCTCCTCCTGCTTCACCCACTTCACCCCCTTTCTTCCCTGGGGCCGGACTGTTTCACCCCGTCTCCAGGCAACAGTCAGGCGCGCCAGGCGGGACGTCATTTCCTGAAGAGCCCGCGGGGGGAACAGGGCGGGGAGGGGGAGGGGCGAGGGGGCGGGGCCAAGACTGGGCTGGCAGCGACGGCGTCGGAACTAGCTGGAAGACTCGAATAAGAGCAACACAAGGACTTCCCATACCTGAGGTGGGTCACTGAGGTGGGAAACAGCCTTTTGGGATCATATTGTTACTGGTTAGTTCTTTTC
>NC_022016.1:7186697-7216599 GCF_000317375.1 Microtus ochrogaster
GGGGGCGGGGCCAAGACTGGGCTGGCAGCGACGGCGTCGGAACTAGCTGGAAGACTCGACCCAGAGCTGCTCAACAGTTCGCAAAGTCCGGTCTCTCGGGCGCGTGGCTCCGTGTGCGCCCAGGCGGCGCTGGGGCGCTGGGGCGCGGGGACCCCGGGCTGCTGCATGGTGGGCGGCCCGGGACATGCCCCGCACCCCACGCCGGACGCTCCCGTGGCTCCTCTGGCTGCGACTCCTCCGGACACTGGGACTAGATCGACCGACACCCTAACTTCTGACTTTGGGGTCCCCCAGCCCTAGAGGAATGGGCAGCTCGGCTGGGGGAGCCCCAGGCATGGTGTGACGGGGCGGGCGGCGTGGCTGCGTCCCCCACTGCGGCCACGCGTGGTCCCCGCGTCTTCCGTCATGTAGCTACTTTCCCCGCTCCTCTAGGCCTCCAACCGCAGTCTCCGAGACCTCCGGCCTCCAGCCACCAACTCTTTGTCCCCCCAGGATCCCGCCTCGGTCTTCGCGTCCTCAGGATTGCAACAGCCGTCTCTTCGTCCTCCGGATTCCAGTTTCGCTACATCCCACCCCACCCCGCCCGCTCCTTCGTGCCCCTGGGATACCAGCTGCGGTCCCTGCTATCTCCCCAGGATCCAGCCAACGCTCCTGAGCACCCCCTGCAACCCACCCTGCAGCCGTCGTCCCTGCTCTCCGGCCTGTCTAGACTGCGGTCACGGTCTCCGCGTCTCCCCCAAGCCGTGACCTCGGGGCCCCCTGGAATCCTGCTGTCGCGCCGCTGGCCGCAGGTGCAGCAGCCGCCGCGCGCCCCGAGTGCGGCCGCGCCTCGGCGGGGAGATGAACGGGCAGCTGGACGGTCTGTCGGTGAGCTCGTCCTCCACCGGCTCGCTGGGCTCGGCGGCCGCGGCGGGAGGCGGCGGGGGCGCGGGGCTGCGGCTGCTGTCTGCCAACGTGCGCCAGTTGCACCAGGCGCTCACGGCGCTGTTGAGCGAGCCCGAGCGGGAGCAGTTCACCCATTGCCTCAACGCGTACCACGCGCGCCGCAACGTCTTCGACCTGGTGCGCACCCTGCGCGTCCTGCTGGACAGCCCGGTCAAGCGGCGTCTGCTGCCCATGCTGCGACTGGTCATCCCGCGCTCCGACCAGCTGCTCTTCGACCAGTACACGGCCGAGGGTCTCTACCTGCCAGCCCCCACCCCCTATAGGCAGCCAGCCTGGGCCGCTCCCGACGGCGCGGGGCCCGGGGAGGTGCGGCTTGTGAGCCTGCGGCGCGCCAAGGCCCACGAGGGCTTGGGCTTCAGCATACGTGGGGGCTCGGAACACGGTGTGGGCATCTACGTGTCACTAGTGGAGCCGGGCTCTCTGGCTGAGAAGGAAGGGTTGCGGGTCGGGGACCAGATTCTGCGCGTCAACGATAAATCTCTAGCCCGGGTGACCCACGCGGAGGCTGTCAAGGTAGGGCTCTGGTTTGTGTGAGTGGTAAGAGGTACCGCCAGTATAGTGCTGCCTTTTCGGTTGCTCTGTGCAGTTGTCTCTTACACCAAATCGCTTGAGCCTTCTGTTCTCCCGTTGTGTTTTTGTTTTGTCCTCCGACTTTAAAAGAGGAGTATCTAATTTGTGGCACAGATAAATAGGTGTTCCAAGCAGAGAGGAAATGGTGATTTTTGCCTTGGGTGCCCTGAAGGCTAAGGCACAAACACAGTATCACATAAGCAAATGTCTGGTCACAAAATGTGAAAAGGACTGTGGAGTCTTAGGAGGTTCCAAGAGAGCTTGACATTGCTTTACTGATAGTCCCCCTGCTGCTGCTGCCTTGTTCTTGGGATCCATAGGGTTTTGCCTCTGAAAGAAAGTTCTGCTCCATTGCTAGTGACCCAGGAGGCAGCTGGGTGACCAGAGAGCTGGGGCTAACCCTACTGTTTGTAGGCTAGCCAGTATCTCCTGGAACAAGCCAGAACAGAGAACTGGCTCCTGACGTTGTTGCAAACTAGGCTGCTTGTCTGTACATCCGAAATGAACCCCACAGACCTGTGAAAGTATGCACTTTGCATGTGATTGTATCTGTTAACTGAGAAAAATAACCTCACCACAACCAGCTAGTAGGAATCTAACCCTGCTGTGTGGAGGAGTATTCGTGTTTGCTAATCTTACCGCCCAAGGTGAATGAACAGCAGCCAGTTGAAGATACAGAGTTGGGTCCCTTGGTGGACACAAGGGTTTTTCTCTCATAAACATTTAGCCACAGGCCTACTGCTTCCTAAACACAAAATGAGGAGTTGGAAGGAAAGGAATGACAGTTCACTATCTGCTCTCTTCAGAGAACTGCTTCCCCCTGGTTAGGGCTAGCCTGTGGGGCCCTCCCACCCCACTCTCTGGCCCAACTCACACAGTTGCACCAAATCAGACACACTGGCTGCTGGACACTCCTAGGTATCAACAGTCCAGGGCTGCTTCCTGTGCAGCGTGCAGTGGCTTTAGGTCAGCTGAGTCAAGCAGACTCAGTGTGAGTGCCTGGGACACCATCATCTGTCTCTGATCATTTGCTTTTCTACTCAAGGACCCCCTTTCAGGAGGCCCCTGAGGTTTCTGAAGTGTTCTTTCCAGTTTCTGGGGAAAGCTTGATGGCCTTTTATTATTATGGGGGTAGCAAAGCTCTGCCTGGTTTCTCATTCTCTCCGGCTCCTTCCCTAACTTGGTTCTCTCCTCTTTATCTTGCACCCCGTATATCTATAAAGAAATGGTCCATTAGTATTGTCCTTAGAGGTCCAAAGTTCCCAAATGATGAATTGATGCTCTAGGGAGACTTGATCCCAATGCTGCTTATAACCACGGGTTTTAGTTTTCGTGGCGCTTAACAGAAGCTGAAGTCGCTTCATCTTCACTAGATGAGAGACTGCAAAGGCACCTGACCATGAGCAATGCAGGCTCTTCCTCCAGTTCGTACCTCACATCTGCCATCGAAAAGGCTGCACTCAGAACTGTATGTCTCAGCCTCTCTGAGTTGCTCCTGGGTGCCGCTGAGCTGTGGCTCGGGGCAGTACCTAGCATCAGTACCGACATCAGCAGCTGCTTGCAGAGAGACACTTACCCCAGGGTTGAGCGGAAAAGAACAGGAACACCCTTGAAGTGTAACATCTGCAACACAGGGACCCGTGTGACCTGAGTAGACTTGGGCATTTGCCTTCCTCCTGGTGATCACACTTGTGCAGTGTGCTTCTGACCTAAGAGAGCCTCTTGTAGCCAGTGCCAGACACGTGATCCCAGGACCCTTCGGAAGCACGGGGAAAGGGAATGTTGTGCCATCCTAATTTCAGGGATGAAGGGGACAGAATCTGCAGTGCTTCTGTAGAAGAGGATGCCGCTGCAGGGTTGCAGCATGCACAGGTGGACAGCTGGAACAGCTGGAGAATAAACTGCAGAGACCCAGAAGGGGCCCCTGTTCCTCCGGGAGACACAAGTTGTCATCACCTGGAAATTCTGTATGTGGGGCGTCTTGGTCAGTCATGAGCTAGAGGACCCAGAGGGCTCCGTGGTTAGTGTGCAGATGCTAGCTGGACTCCAGGCTTCATTCAGTGTCCCCAAGTTGTCTGCTTGTGTCTTCTTTCTGTCCTAAAATCCTCCATCCCATTTAGTAGAAGATATCTTTTTAATTAAAAAAATCTGTATTTTTCTTTTATGATGACAAAAGGAAGTGAACCTCAGAAGTTTCCCAGAGGAGAGATTGTTTGTATGCACATACAACATAAAGAGAATCCAATTAAAACAAGCTCTAAGAATCAGTGTCAGAGCGCCTGTGCATCAAAGAGGAACACAGCTTTTAAAAGAAGGATCAAGTAAACAGAGTTGACTCATCTTCTCTTCTTGATTGATCTTACATTCATTGATATCCAAAGCAATTTGCTGGGAATTTTATCCTGTGCCTAGCAGGATTCCCATCTCTTTCTTAAGTCCAGTTATCCAGTTCAGATTAGGCAAACCACTCACTATGTAGAATTGTGTTGAAATGCTTGATTTTCAAGAGGAAAAAAGAAAAGCTATTTGGAATGAACAAGAGTCAAACTAGTAAATGTTTTTGAAGTGCTCGCTCAAAGGTCTCCAGCCCAGACATGCTAGATCAGGCAGCCAAGGAGGCAGGCTATATACTTCTTGCTACATTAAGTTCTGCTGCACACTTGCCGTGTGTGACCTTGGACAAGACTCAGTTATTATCTGCTCCAGGCTAGATGAGTTTGGGGGTGTTCAAGGTCCTTCCCAGTAGTGGGAGTCTGATTTGCTTGGAATGTGCTGCCCCGCCGGCATGTAGACCATCTGATCATCTGTGCTCTTCTTCTTTTGGAATTGCCTTCAATTAAGGCAAAAAGAATTGGCGCGGACTGGGAGAAGGGAAGGTTGGCACTCCTGGTAACTTTGTGCTAAATCAGGAAATCCATGGGTTACACACTGTGTCGATGGGAGCCCGGCTGCTGTCTCTCACCCTCATCTCTCAACCCGAGAACAGCAGCCCTGGTGTGAGTCCAGACAGAGTGGGAATTGCCAGTAGGATTGGGGCACAAACAGCACCATCTTGGGAGCGCTGGAGCAAATCCACTCACCCACTAGCTTTTCTAGTCCCTTGTTGGTATAGGTAGCAGCACTTAGGATGCCCAGGTACTGTTTGGTGTGTGTGTGCTTTACTGTTTGGGGTGTGTGTGTGTGCTTTACTGTTTGGGGTGTGTGTGTGTGCTTTACTGTTTGGTGTGTGTATGTGTGTATGTGTGTGCTTTACTGTTTGGTGTGTGTCTGTGTGTGTGTGTATGTGCGTGCTTTACTGTTTGGGGTATGTGTGTATGTGTGTGTATATGTCTGTGTGTGTGTGTGTGTGTGTGTGTATGTGTGTGCTTAATAAAAACTGAAGAGTTTCTTTGCAGTCCCAGCTTTCCCACAGGTAAATTTGAGCAGCAAATTAGGATCTGAAATATTTCAGACATTAAGAAGTGTTCGTGGGCCCTTTCAATTAATTAGACTATCACTTGTCCCATTCCTTTGCATAATAACCCAGGAGGAATCTGTCAACATTAATACAAGTCATTATATTTGTCCAGGAGGTTCAGAATGACACATTTGTCATCTCATTGCCGTGGTTGGTGAGGACACTATATATTCTTACTGCTTCCAGATTCGTATCTGAAACCTAGTCTCTTGCACCTGGTCTTTTTCTGGGCTCCAGTTGGAAACTGTGGGTACATACTGGCTCCTCTCTTGCCCAGTAACAATTCTTGGTTCTCATGAATCCAGTCAGCAGTGACATGCAGAGTCCACTCTCCAGAAAGCTGTTGGTTACCTCATGTCCAGAGTTTATGCAGGTCCGGGAGAGGGTCTGTGTCTTTAATGCAGTCTCAGGCTGACATCCCGGGCTGTAGAAAACGATGCCCACGACAGGCAAATCTTGCAGCCGGCTCCTTGCTGTTAAAGCAAAGCCACATTTTCCAGCCCTGTTTCTGTCAGACTGGGTGACATTGATGATCTGGTAGTTGTTTTGTCTTCTGACTTAAGAGATAGAGAATCAGCCTAGCACTGGCTTTGGTACTTCTGTCATCCCGATCCGCTGGCCACCCCAGGCAGCTTATGACTAGCCTCAGGTGCTCCTTTGGATGGAGCTGCGGAGAGAAGTGTGGGTCCCCACCACTGCTGCTGTACCCTAGGCTTTTGTGTGCACTGCTGCTTGACACCTCTGCCTGCCTCCAGCCACATGCAGGAGCACAGCCCCACCTGCTGCTGTCAACTGCAGGCTGCCCGTCATCTGCTCTTGCCTGTCTGCTCATGCATGTCTCCCCGGATTCTTAATCTTCCCTCCGACCTGCAAAGGGCTTTGCAGAGAAGCAGACATTTGGAGAGGGCCGGGGCTCCAGCTGGCTTTCTAGCAAAGCTCTTTTATGGCTTTTGGTCCCCATTGTTTGGGGATATCACTCGAGTGCCCAGCCAGGACCAGAGAATCTGATTGGAAGAAATGACATTAAATGGCTGGAAGTCGCTTGAGGCTAAGTACCAATCTTCACATACCCATTCCTTTTTCCTTCTTTTTAAAGCCCCGAGCAAGAGTGCAAGCTAGAGTCCAAGCTCACAGATGTCTAATTGTGCCGCAGGGTGGAGGTGCTTTTATAAAGTTTCTGGGCAGCGCCGTTTCCTTTTACTTCACAGCCAGGCAGGTGCCAAGGGGAAGCATGTTTTCCACTCCTTTCCTGCATTCCAGGTGGCAGCTGCAGGCACAGGGCCAAGGGTCAGAGAACATGAGCCTTGCTTTTGATTTTCTTTCTTCTTTCTTTTCATTTTTGAGAGCAGATTTGTGTTTGTATAGGCGTATATGTATGTTTATGTGGGTGTGTGCATTTTTGCATGCAAATGTGTGTGTGCGTGCGTGTGCGTGGGCAGAGAGGGGGAGGAGCAGGCCAGGGGTGACATTGGGTGTCCTTCTCTATTGCTCTACCTTATCTGAGACGGTGTCTCTCAGTGAACCTGCAGTTCAGCAGTTTGGTTAGGCCGCCTGGCCAGTGAGCTCCAGGAATCTGCCTGCCCCGCTGCCCAGCACCACGGTACAGATGTTCACCGCCACCCTTGCCTCTTCAGCAGGTGCTGGGATCTGAACTCGAATCCAACGTTTGTACAGTGGGTGTTTTACTCGCCCAGCCCTTGTGAGGAGTTCTGAGTTTATGGCCAAATACACAAGATGATTTCCTACACATGCCCCCGCCGCCTCCGCCGTTTCCACCCCCCTCCAGCGTTGCATCTCTATCAGAGAGAAGTTGTTATGGCCACTGCTTGTGTGCTCGCAGCCCCACTGGCGTTTGCTGCGTCCCACCTTTGCTTTACTGCATCCCTGCGTGGAGTCTGCGTTGTGCTAGGTGTTTTGACCCTCCTGTGCCATTTCGTTGTCCCAAGGAAGATTATGGTCTAGGAGGATTCTGACTGGAACCCAGCCCAAGGGCTGTGTAGCCAGCATCCTGGAAGGCAATGTCAGAACCCCTCTGAGAGACAGAGCCTAACAGTGGGGGTCATTTGAGAGCGTCTCAGAGACCCTAACCTCAGAGCAGAGCGACATGTTTAGGCCATCTCGTTGTCCATCAGAGCCGTTTGTCCATACATTCTCTAAACTGCAAACCTATGACATAAGAAGTCAGAATGAGGACACAGCCCTGTCCTTAGTGTGTCAAGTAGAAGGGCATGGCTCTAATAGCATCTGCAAGCCACTGAACATTTTAAATACTGTGACATCCGTATGTCCTGCCACCCTCTTGAGTACGGTACCCTCACCTCCATCCCATCTTCCTAGCCCTTGATCTTCCTTTGGTTCCTTTCAGCATGGCTGTCCCCCAGGATGGGAAGTTCTTTATGTCTCCCAACCATCTTCCTCCCCACCACAGAGAAGCTCCCACAGCCCCAGCACGCCTCCTGTAGGTACTTCAACAAATGAGTGAGCGCTGACTGGATGACTGGAATGATGTCCCAGGCTAGTAGGCATCCCTTCATTCCTGAGTGTGAGATCTGAGGAAGGCCATGTGGACACCCTGAACGGAAACCCAGGGAAAGCCATAAGTTGTTGTGTGTGCTTTGCATGACGCTGGCTGAACCTCGGTCATGGGCTGGTGAGTGGACATAGAGCATCCTTCTGGGATGGTTCTGGGTATCCGTGACTGACCAGGTGAGAAAACCTTTGGATCCCTCTACTTCTACTTCTGTTTTATTTAAAGACTTCTAAACGTCAAAGTCTGTGTCTGGAGAGGTGACAGCTTTCCCACCTTCTGTGGCCCGCATCCACTCTGTGAGACCCTGTCGGCAAGTTAATTTATCACTTTGCTTGTAATTTTAAAGCCACATTCCCAGAAGCGGGTTATTTCCACAGTCTGATTGTGTCTGTGGTTCCAAAATAGAATTGTTTATGCATTCTCATGCAATCAATGAGTCAATTTGGGGTGAGCTTCATCTGGCTTTGGGGTTTTATTAAAGCAATTGCAAGTTGCAAGAAGCCCCAACATGCACCAGGCTAGGCCTCCAGTAATCACACCTGTGCGGCAAGGCCATATCCTTCGAGGATGCGGAAGTGAATCCATTTCTTCTGCTTTCCAGTCCCAGCACCTGGGGAATTTGTGTTCCTTCTGCTCCATTGGCTGTGGCTGTGCTTCAGCCGCCAGCCAGCATCGAGGTTACTCTCCCTTTCGTACCTGACTTTGGAAGATCTCAAATACATAAATAGGAAAGGGGGTATTTATAAATATCTAAGGTCTAGTGCTCACTTGTTAACTCACACAGGTTAGCTTTAAGCCTAAGAATTGATAAAGTCCCCAGGCAAATTGAAACCACCCCAGCACTGAAGTATGGGGGATCCTGCTTGCTTCAGGAACCCCCACTCTAACATTTACCCCCTCACACACACCCCCAAGAGGTTCTGGGATGTGTTCATTTGTTAGACCACTTGCCTCATGTACATGAAGTCCTGACATTAGTCCCCAGGACCACAGTAACAGTGTGTGGTGGTACACACTTCACCCATAGCACAGCACTGGGGAAATTGAAGCAAGAAAATCAGTTTAAGGTCATCCTTAGCTCCATATGGACTTAGAGGTTCCTGGGCTACAGGAGACAAACAGCAAGTTGGGCCCACCCAGCCACTCTTACATCCTCCCCTCCCCCACCCAACACCTTGAGCATCTTTCTAGATGTGTAAGGTCAGTTGATAGTAGAGTCTCAGGAAGGGAGGTCTGAGATGGCGTTTGCATTTACCTGTCAGTGTTTCTTAGCGGTGACCTGGCTCAGGCCTCCTCGTCTCTCTGACTCAGACATTTCCAATACTGAACATAACTTACGGTCCTCACAAACCTGCCATTGTCCTTGTATCACTGCAAACTGAGAGTTGAGAGTTGGAAAACTCGGACTGTAGCGGTCCCACTGCGAGCCCTACAGTAGAAAATGTTATTGGTGGTTCTAACTTTGCTCCGAAAGCCGTTAGTGTGCCTGCCTAATTGTTTGGGTTTTTTGTTTGTTTGCTTTGGGGCCTGTGTGGTGGCTTGTGGCTGTCTGAATCGCAGAGTCATGTGCTTGGTCGAGTCAGCATCCCCACGTGTCTTTGAAAATGCGATGGCTTCTGTCTGGCCGTTGGTATCTGCAGTTTTGCTTTATAGCCACAATAAAGCTCGGCAGATAAATGGAACTGGGTGTTCCCACCTGCCTTTCGATTATTTTTGTGTGCGGCCTTAACTAATGGGAGGCTGATGAGACAGCCCTGAGAAGACAGCCTTGTCCCTGGTCTCAGCATCCTTCCCTGATGGGCTCCCCAGGGGTCTCCGTCAGGAAAGCCAGGAGGTTGCTATTTCCAGAACCCATTAAAGTAATTAATGAAGGTGGGAGTTTGATTTGGTAGCACAGACTTTTTATACTTAAGGAAAAACACTTGTAATTGATTTAAACCACATCCGAAATGGCGTGCTAGACCTCTTTAAGAGGCTTCTGATTGAGAAATGTGGTCCAGTTCATCTCCCATGTAGCTGTGAAGACTGCACTCAAACATTAGGAGAGGGGATTTCCTCTGCCCTCTAATCTTCTGGCTCAGAGTGCGGCGGCCTGCTTTGTTGTATGGGCCCGGCTTGCCTTTTCCTCTCCTTGCAGATACCAACACTTTCCTCACTTCTCTTCCTGGAGCCCTGCAACTCCCCAGTTCTTCTCCCAAGACTTAATTTCAGTACACAAGTCTGCGTTTCTGCACATTTTCTAGCCTGTGTCCCTGATGTCCTCCAGCCCCAACATATGTCCATGCCACCCATCTGCCTTTCTTTGCCAGTCTACTGTGGGGATGGCTCCAGCCCGACACAGGAGTGTCCAAGCCCAGTCCTTCCCGGGATTTCGGAACACACATCTCCTCTTCGCTGCCGCCTTTCAGGTCTGTCTTCCATTCTGTTCAGGCCTTGCTTTCTCTAGATCCCTGCTTTTGAGCTGGGTGTAGGTGGACTTTTCTGTCTAGACCAAGGATCAGCTCTGTCCTGCTGACTGCTCCTCAAATAATCACACAGAGACATAATATTAATTATAAGTGCTAAACCAATAGTTTAGACTTGTTTGTAGCTAGTTCTTAAAACGTAAAGTTACCCATTTCTGTTCATCTGTGTGCTGTCCAAGGCTTGTTTACACACGTCCATCATGGCATCTCCTCCGACTGTACCCTCCTCCCCAGTGTTCTCTGCCTTGAAAATCCTGCCTAGCCATTGGCCGGTCAGCCTTTGCTAACGATGAGAGCAGCACATGTCCACAGTGTCCATTCCACGGCTGCAATACCGCAAGGCAAGGGTCCGACTTTTTAGCTTGTCCTCCACGGTTCTTAACCTCATCAGCTTTTACGTACAGACAGCTTTTGTTGTTGTTGCTTCCAACCAGGTCTCTAAACGGAACCCACATGACCAACCAGGTGGCACACTCTTCAAAATAAGGCTTGTTCCTGTCCACCTTTGACACCCAAAGTTACCATCAGCCCAAACCTCAGTGCACCCCTGCCCCCCAGACCTGTCTGGACCCTGTCATCACTTCCATTTGTGGGAAACATTCTGATCCTGCCCTCCCCTCCCCTCAGTACATCCCTCTGCTTCGCTCCCCTACAACATACTGGGGGCTTACAGTGAGCCGGCACAACCTCAGCGTCCTTGCAAGGAGCTTGTCACTTGCTGTTGTGACTGTTGTAGGTGGAGTTGTTTCACTGTTTGGAGGGTCCCTGCCTCCATCCACGTGGCCATGAGAGCAGGATGGGTTACGACAAAGCTTCCTTCCCAGTGCTGCTGTGAAGCTCTCTGTTAGCTCCTGTATCACTGCTGGAGCAAGGTCAAGAGCAGAGCCAGGTTGTAGACCCAGGCTTTCTTGACCAGAGGAACAGCAGATAGAACTGACTTCCCATACTGGTGGTTCCAGCTCTGCATTCAGAGTCTAGCTCTACAATGTTGTAGGGCTCCAGCATGCATCTTAGCTTTATCAAAGTTGATGAGGGCTGCAGCAAACCCGCTGACTTGAGTCTGATCCCCAGAAACCACATAGTAGGAGAGAACCGATTCCTGAATGTTGTCTTCTGACCTTTACATATGAACCCAAACACACACACACACACACACACACACACACACACACACACACACTACATAAATAAAAGTAAAAAAAGCATTTTTTTTTTTAATGTGAGCCATGCAGTGCAGGCAAGTCACCTGACTTCTCTGCTCAGGTTTCCTCACCTCTAGATGCAGGTGCAGGTGGCGAGGCAGAGCCTGCATTAAAGTACTGGGTGCATCTGTTAATCTGAACATCTGAGGACTGCCTGCTGTCTTCACAAGCTGTGCTGGGGTCTGTGCACCTGCCAACCGATGATCCTTTTGGTACCAGAGAAGGTGTGAAGGGAATGACACACAGATATTTATAATCCATAGCATAATAGCCAGTGTTACCAAGGTTAAGCCACCAGGAGCTTCTGTGCACCCCACATGACTCTTCCACTCCCCAAGGAAGAGGAGGTGACTGGCTATGAGCACCAGAAGGGAGGAAGTGAGGTTGGTCTTGGAACCTAGGTCTGCCTGCCTCCAAAGCACACACTCACTGCCAAGGCTCTGCACTAGAAGTCATGCTAGCGAGAAGAAGGCTCTGTGTGTTTCCTCCCTGAGTTCCTTCCTGTGGAAATGGCTGTGTGGCCATTTGGTGAAAAAACCCACAAGGAGGCAGGAAACCCAGGTTCTGGTTACCCTGCCTTTCCTGGGTGCCTTGTATTTTATGATAGACTTTGGGGACAGGAGCCACTCTAGGGTCTTCCCATCGTCCCCTCGACCCTCCTGTCACTTTCTGTTTTCCCTTCCTGGCTGTGCCCTGACCTTTGTCAGATGTTGATTTGGTTTTTGTTGTTTTGTTTTGGCTTCGCTTTGCTTTGTTTGTGACCAGGTCTCTCTGTGTAGTCGTAGCTGTCCTGGAACTCTGTATGTAGACCAGACTGCCCTCAAATTCACAGAGATCCTACTGCCTTTGCCTCATTAATGTTGCGATTAAAGGCATGCACCACAATACCTGGCTTTGTCAGGGTTTGATTTTGTGCATTGTCAATGAAAACTCTCTGCTAGATGACAGTCATCTCAACTCACTCCCTACACCCCTCCCGCCCTTAGAGTAACTGAGTGCTGGAGATCATTCTGCATAGTGCATTCCCTGACTTTATCCACACTGTATGGAAAGAGGATCAGAGGACTGGGGGCTCAGCCCTGTGAAAGACTGGTGGCCATCTGCCATTCACCAGTTTGACTGGACAAGCCCAAGGTTCAATTTGCTAGGTTTATAGGAAAACATGGAAAAAGTCTGCCTGTGTCTTGGAAGTAAGATGTATGTGTACTTGTCTATGTGTGTGTGCGCGCACGCGCGCGCGCACGCGCATGCGTGCGTGCGTGCGTGCGTGCGTGCATGTGTGTGTGTGTGTGTGTGTGTATGTTTCTCCCGGTATTTATTTGAATGACCTGAAATATAAGGGCTCAGATGGAAAACAGTGGACTGGTAAGATGCCTCAGCTAACAGAAGGGCTTACCATGGAAGCCCAACAACCTGGTTCAATTCCTGATCCATATAAAGAAGGACAAAGAGGAAGACTCCGTGGTTTTGTTCTCTGACCTCCTTGTGCATGCTCCCCCATACAAGGATAGAAGACCTGGGTTCAGTCCCAGCACCCACATGGCATATGCATATGTCCACAGCCATATGTAAGTCCAGCCCCAGGGGATTGGTGCCACCTTCTGCCCTCTACACCTACAAAGCACAGATGTGGTGCACACACGTACATTTGGGCAAAAGGCAAGTTAATGACTCTTAAAAAGCAGAAGTCTTAGAATTGAAGGTAATCCCATCTACCAGGAAGTCATTCCTGTTTATAAATAGACTTGTGTGTTTCCAGTCCCCCATGAGCACTGTTTTGGGTGTCATCATGGCCCCCTTCCCAGGGGAACCGTGCTATTTGGGAGTCTCCATACACCTGCCTGTCTGACTACAGCTGTCTGTCTGTCTGCTTCCGCCCAGCAATGTATTCATTTCCCCCTTGAAAAACATTTCTAGTATGTGATTTTAATGGCAGCATTATACATCGAAAGGAAGAGATGTGTGATTTAGCTAGCTGATCTCTTCCTGCTGGACAGCGTGTCCTTTCATGGCTGACCATATTGCTGCATTCCACATTGTCACACTAATCTTTCAGTGTGTCGCTAATAATTCCCGGGGCTGTCTCTCTGGAGATGCTGTTGGCTCAGGGGAGAGGCATCAGTTTCAAACTTCTGATAACTGACCAAACTGCTCTTCGGAAGGAAATTGTTTTTTGCTAGTCCCTCCTACCCACGCTAACTGTATGTGAGAGCCCTCGTTTCTAACCATCTGTGCCCATACTGGAGAGTGTATTTCTTTTCCATTTTCCAAGCTGGTAGACAAAGCACTATCCCATCTTCCATGTCTCTGTGGTTGTGCATGTGGATGTGCCTGTGCTTTCTGACCTGTAACTTCTTATTGGTATTCTGCCCATTTAATCACAAGTTTGTATTCAGTGCCATCAACCCTATCAGTCTTTTTCTTTCTGACATTCACTGGGTTGGCTTTGTAAAAGATGGTTGATCATCCACCTTGAATTCAGATTCCTCAGGCTGAAACTGAATTAAATTGGAAGCCTGTCCCTTTTCAGCTGAGAAAGGTCAGCAAGCGGTGAGGGCTGAGGCCGTTCCCAGGCTCAGGAAATCAATCCCCTCGGCGATCTGCTCCTGGTCCGAGAAATTGACATTGATAGAAACAGACGTGCACTTTGACAACTGATCTCAAGCCATAAAACAGTCCATTGGAAACCCATTGAGACTCATCTCGAGCAATTGTATTTGTGATTCCTAAAGCATTGTTAGTTCTTCCAAAAAGGAGAGAGAATAAAAAAGACAAAAATTAAAAGAACATTTGTAAAGCAATTTACTCAGATTAGAAGGCACCAGAAGGCAGCCTTGTGAGCAGTTGCAGATCTGCACTGAAAAGGAATCTATGTCTTTCTGGAAACTTCTCTGCCCTCATCTTGGGAGTTGTGGTCACTGTCACCCACACTCCCTGCAGATTTTTCTGACTCCTCCCAAGGTCAGGATGTCACCTCCCCCAACACACACCTTCTCTTGCTTGTTGATGTTTTTTCAGTTCTTTTTGAACAGCAAGCTGCAACCCACTAAGTTATTAGGGGCAATGACAGTAAAGAACAGGGGCTTTTAGATGTCAGATCTCTGTCCCAGCCCTGGGATCCATGTTCCCAGGGCAAAAGTGAAGGTTTCCTCTTTGACATGGAGGCTTTGGAGAAGGCAAAAGATTCAAAGGAAAGGAGGGAGCTAGTTGTCAGTGAGGCCCTAAGGGAAGGCATGTCTCTTCTGTTTGATTAGCATATATCACACACAGCCATGGCTTTCATTCTACAGGACTGTAGTGCATTTTGGTCATCACCCCTTCTCACTCCCTCTGACTTCCCTTTTCCAATTAGCAATCCTCCTACTTTCATGGCCTTTGTGTGTGACTCTGACGCATGCGTGCGTGCGTGCGTGCCTTCCCTTTTCCAATTAGCAATCCTCCTACTTTCATGGCCTTTGTGTGTGACTCTGAGTTCAATAGGATTGGCGACAGGAGTGTGGTTGAGGGTTATTACAGAGCATGGCAGCTTACCGTGGCTACCGCTGGAAAGGTGTATGCCCCTCCCCCAGCACACACTCCCTACCGTTCCTGGGGGGGGGACCTCCGAAGCCCCTTCAAAGACAAATCTCACCCATCATTTCCCACTTGTGTGACACCTCCTGCCCTTTCTTCTGGCACTGCCACACTTCCTGTGTCTCTGTGCACGGAATCCCCTGCCTCCTTGACGTTTTCCTTCCTGTGCACACCACATTCTTTCAGGGTGCTTGCAGAGCGCTGTGGTTCAGGAATGGGTCCTGGAGCACGCCCACAGATGCCCCTGAGGCAGGGTGTTTCCTCCATGTTTGCAGCAGCTCAAACATACAGATGTGGAGCAGATGGACCACATCGTGTTCCCAGTTTTTCATACAGATGTTAGTGATGCTGTAGCTAAGCTGTGGTTGACTGATAGAATGTTCTTACCAGACCACGGAACTGGTATGCCATCATTGCAACACAATAACAGTGTGTGACTTTTGTGTAAGGGCATGTGTATGACTCATGTGTATTCTTAGACCAAGCTTGGGAGAGGAGGGAGGGGACATCAGAATTATCATGGGAAGGATCTCTGCCTCTGACTGCACAAAAATTTTTAGTCTAGATGTGCCAAAATTTCAAGGCCACTTGTTCATCCACTCAGCATCTGTCAGTGAGCACCTACCACAGTGGCAAGATTTAACACCCTCTCCATACTCTTACCTGTTTAATTCCTTTATTTTTGTATGTCTCAATTAATATTCCTACTTAGGTAAACATTGCTAAATGAGTTAAACTTTTAAAGTGCATCATTACCAAGGCAGAAGGAGCTGTGCAGGGTACCACATGCCTTTAATCTCAGCACTGGGGCAGAGGCCTCTGTGAGTTCAAGGTCACCCTGGTTATATAGCCAGGCTTTGCAGAGAGACCCCATCTTAAAAAAGAAAGAAGACAGAGGGTTGAGAGATTGTAGTAAACTCTGATGATTAGAGTGTTGGGGAGAGAGAGTGTTGTTGGGTGAAGCTCCTGCCCCACAGCTGTGAGGACCCAAGCTTAGTCCCCAGAAGCCACACGAAAGGACAGTTGTAATCACAATAGTCTGGTGTGTGAGGCTGAGAACGGGGAAAAGGGAAGGACAAAGAGAAGAAAGAAGAAAGAAATTGCTCTGTTTGTTTTGACAAGATTTATTTTCATGTGCATGAGGACTTTGAATACTTGTATATTTGTGCACTGTGTGCTTGGAGGTCAGAAGAAGGCACTGTCTGTGTAGCATATGCATGCAGTTACCAAACAGGCCAGTGAAGGGCTCCGCATCCCCTTGCTCCAGAACTATGGAATTGTAGGCAATTGTAAGCCGCCATATGGGTGTCGGGAATCGAACCTGGATCCTCTGCAACAGCAGCAAGTGCTCATAACCACGGAGACACCTCTTCCTCAGTCTCAAGAGAGATGCCATCTTAAACAGTGGAGATTGAGGACCAACATCCAAGGCTGTCTTTAATCTTCACACACACAAGGGTCATGCGGGTTCCAGCACACTCACGAATACACACTTATCACAAACACACTAGCCGTACACATACACCAGACAAACACCTAAAACAGAGTGATCTTCGGGAGTGAGTGTTCTGAGGTTTCTAGAAATCAGCAGCTGAGTGCCCATAATCCTAGCACTCCAGGCAAGGGGTGGAGGCAGGAGGACTAGGATTTAGACTTCAGCTGGGCTGTTTAGCATGATTTAAAAACAAGTGCAATATGAAGTGAATTGTTTTCCTTTTCCTGGAGAAGCCATCCACCTTCTGAGATGTAACATCCCTGCTGGTGGCCCACACTGAGAGAGGCTTTCTTGCCCAAGTCACTTCCTGTCACTTTGTGTGGAACCCCTGGCCCCAGCCTATGTTTTCTACCCCTGGAAACACCTGATATCGAGCCAGGAGAATTTTCCACCTTCCAGTCTGTTGAGGACCCCGTAGATAAGACAATCGCCTATAGTAAGAATGTAGAAGGTGAACTTGCAGAACAGGGGCCCCACGTGCAGAGGCCTGCGGTGGAAAGGAGCCCAGAGCACCTGATACTGCAGGAAAGCTCAGGTGGCCGGCGGTGGCTGCAGATGCCGGGGCGGGGCTGGCGCAGGTCTGAGGTGCAGGGCCGGAAGAGGAAGCTCAATTCCTCAGAGGGCACAGGGAAGGGACAGGAACCACTTTTGTTCTGAAGTGCTGTCTGGCACTGAAAGAGGAGTCTGGGGGCCTCTACAGTTAGGCCCTTAACACTGAAGCAAATGGTGCCCATTAGCGTTTTTATTTCGTATGACGTTGAAATACGCTGCTGGTATGGAGTGCACACTGCCAGTTCTACTCTGTTTCAGAGTAGGCTGAATGGAGAGGTCTTTTCAGACCACGTGGCCATCCCTACCTAGCACCTAGTCAGAGCTCAGTAGTCTGAGGACTACTGCCAGCTTGCAGCCTGTAAGCCCCATGTACCCCCTTTAAACTGCCCTATTTGGGGCAAGGTGTAGAGTTTTGGTTTTGCTGGCCTTGCAGTCCTGGACCCCTAGGGAGGGGGTGGGGTGGGGTTGGAGAAGCCTAGATTCCTAGTCAAGCCGGGCCTCTTACTTTGTTACTTTGTGACCTTGCAAAAGAGTCACAAAGAAGACTGTTGTTGTCATTGTGATTTTCTATTGCTGCTCCCTGCAGGTGCCCATTAGAATCACAACAGGCAGAAAGGCAGGTCCTGGTTGTACACAAAAGAAGATGCCCAATCTAGAAAATTAGATGCCTATGAACTCAACACTGTACTTAAGAGGATGTTAATCACAAATGTCTCTACTGGCAAGAAGTAAAAGCCCAAATTTCCAGTGTTAGAGGAGTAAAAACGCCATGCTGGTTCCTCTTGCACTGTGAAAACACATTAGCTTTATTGAATTGGTTATGAAATAGCCCCCAAATATTTTTCATCTAAAAAAAGGGGAGGTGGGTATGATTGTGCATACCTATAATAGCAGTCTCTGGGAGGTAGAGGCAGGAGGGTCATGAGTTTGAGGCCAACCTGGGTTATGTGAGACCCGGTCTCAAAACCCCAAAAGCAATAAAGTAAGTGAATTAATGAATGAATTGTTTAGTTAATGTGCCTAAAATTTCCCTTATGAGTCTATTTATGACCAAAGAAGATAGTTTTGTTATTGCTTTGTTTTTGTTGTTGTTTGTTGTTGTGTTTTTGCAGTGCTGGGGGTTGAAGTCGAGGCCTCCATGCTGGACACGTTCTCTGCCACTGAGCCACCTCCCAAGCCCCATAGACAGCTTTGTAGATATCCATAATGGTTTTAAAGATGCAGGACTGTGTCAAAAAGGACAGGTGGCAAAGAACTCTGTTTAGAATAACGCCTGACCCTTTGAGCTCTTAACATATGTTTGGGGCGCCGAATACTTTATTTTATTATAGTATATGTGTGTGGTTTACATGTGTGTTGTAGGTATACTCACCCAGATGTGCACATGCAGAGGTCAGCATAGTTGGGTGTCTACCTTATTTTTTGAGACAGTGTCTTTCACTGCACTTGGAGCTTGTTGATTCAGCAAGCCTTCTACCTGACTCTGCTCCCTGACTACCTACCCTCTACCCTGCCTAGTTCTGGGACTATAGATAGGTTTTTGGCTTTTATGGAGATGTCAGAGAGCCAAACTCAGGTCCTCATGCTTGTATAGCAAGCACTTTACCTACTGAGCCATCCCCCCAATGAGTATTGGCTCGTTGAGCCATCTATGACATGGTATCGCTGTTGCTCAACCTCATGCCTTGGAAGCTGGCTGTAGATTAGTGACTTGCCCCTGGCTGCAGTGGCAGATCTGGGATGGATTCCTAAGGAGTCTCTGAAGGTGTGGCTCTTACTGTCTTTTCTACTGGTGTGGCCATGCTTCAGTGAGCCCAAGTGTTTTGTGCTTTCATTGATGTGGAGATCTACAGGCTGGTGAACTCTGTCTGTGACTTTAAGTTTAGTATATTGCTTTGTCCTAATTTGAACAGGTTGCTGTGAGCTTCTGACAATATAGAAAGCTCATTAAATATCATGATGAATAAGTGGATGTATGGATATGTGGATGGGTGGGTGGGTGGATGGATGGATGGATGGATGGATAGATAGATAGATAGATAGATAGATAGATAGATAGATAGATAGATAGATAGATAGAAGAGTGGGTGGATGGAAAGATGGATAGATGGGTGGATAGAATGAATGGACAGGTGGATGGATGGATGGGTGGATGAACATGTGTGTTTTAGGTATATTCACCCAAGTGTATACATGTAGAGGTCAGAGGTCAGCATCTGTTGGGTGTCTCCCTCAATCTCTACCTTATGTTTTGAGACAGTGTCTCTTACTACACTTGGTGCTCTTGGATTCAGCAAGCTCTTCCGCTATCTACGTGTCTCTGTCCCTAACTACCTACCCCCCATCCTGCCTAGTGCTGGGACTACAGACACACTCTTGTCTCTTATGTGGATGCTGAAGATAAGCAAAGCAAGATAATAGAGAAAATAGAACATGCAAATGTGCATTTTCCTTAAAGGCTGGATGAACTTGACTTAGAACCCAGAGTGTAGCTGCAACGCAAACCCAGAAGCATGGTGGATGCCCTTGGAAGAGAGTCATTCACAATCCAGGGACACTTCCAGAGGTGATGGGACTTGGAATAGAGAAGTAGAGCCTACTACATGCCAGTTACTTTTCAGAAGGTGTAATTGTCATACTAACCCCCACTGTTTAGACAGTGTACATTGTCTTACTAACCTCTACTGTTTAGATGGTATACATTGTCTTACTACCCCTACTGTTTAGACAGTATACATTGTCTTACTAACCCCTACTGTTTAGACAGTGTACATTGTCTTACTAACTCCCACTGTTTAGACAGTGTACATTGTCTTACTAACCCCTTCAATTCCTTCTTACGGAAACAGCACACAGAAGATTAGGAGGGTTGCTTAGTATTACAAAGCAAATTATCAGCAGAGCTAGGAAACTTTTCCAGTATGTCTGAACCCTGGCTGAGATGGGATCAGGAAGAGTGGGCTTGCTTCATTCTCCCCTTTCTTTCCAGACCAATAACCTGGGTCTATCAAAGTTAGAGTCCATTCCCAGAGAGAAGAGCCTGCCCCTTGAGGTCTGAACCCTGAAATGCCCTCTCCTTCCTTGGATGCGGGAAGTTTCTTTCGTGCGTGAGTGGCCCTTGTGGCCTTCTTTATGTTTGCTTCCATGCATTATTTGAGCACAACTTGTCATTGTGTTAGCATGCCATTGACGTGTGCTGTGGCTGTTCCAAGTTATTCCTCTGCCCTCTGCAGGGAATTGTGTCATTCTGACCTCTGCTGTGGAGGGGCACCCGAGTCAACGCCTAAAAGCCAAGTGAGGTGATTGGCCTTCTGAGAGCACCATGTGTGGAGACATGCAGGCATAATCCATATTCCCATTATCCTGACATGGCCCTGGATGGCAGTCTGGTGATGGAGAGCACCTGTCCCGTCCTCTCTGCTGGTCAGATCAGGACCGCTCTGATTGCACTGGAAGAGCACAGGGAAGCCCCTGGGTCCGGTTTTTCCAGTAGCAGGTGATGACTGTGGTGAGAACCATGCTAGCATTCTGATGACTGCCCGTGCAGTGGGCTTCTCCACCTACAGAGGGAATGGAACCATGATCTTCAACTTGCACCACAGAAACAGATGGACAGGAACCATGGTGACATACATGAAGCAGACAGCAGATAGGCAGTTGGTTGAGGCAGACGGGCTGGTCCCAGGGTCACTATTGCAGGGAGGAGTGTTGATGCCAGCAACACAAATACCTATTGCTTTCACGGAAGTGTTTGTGCGTTTTACCTCTCCTTTGGGGCCGTCTCTGGCCTTCAGATGTCTTTGATAAACCCAGTTTTGGGTCTGCCTCTTAGCATGCCTGTGATGTTTCCTCTGTGTTCTGCTTTATGTTTTTCTGAACCCCTTTTGCCCCGGCCAGCAGGTAGGATACCTCAGAGACCCGAGTTTACAGCAAGCTCAAGGGTATGAGTCAGCGGCATGGTAAGAAGAGCACCCCCCCAGAATGGCCTGCCCACAAGCCTGCAGGCCTGGCATCTCTCCCTACATGTCCCCAAGGCCCTGATCTCTCTGCTGTCATGGGTGGCCACTCACTATGACCCTGAATCAGATGGATTTAGAAGTTCCTTTTGGATGGTACCTTACCAATCACAAAGTCCAACCTGATTATTGCCAGCTGGCAAAATGAAGGCCAAGCAAGAGCAAGAGGAAACCTCAGATCCCCTAGCGAGACTGCGCATGGCATGGCAGAGTCAGGCCTGGCTCTCTCTCACTAGCCTGAGGTCTTTGCGCTTTCCCTGATATCTGAGGGTGCAGGTTACCGGATGTGCTCCTCTAAGAGAGGTACAGTGACTAACCTGACCTTCTTGTGGGTGGGACCTTGCTGTCCCCAGCTGTCCTTCAGAATGTTCTTCTCTATTTACTGACCCCCTCAGAGATGAGGCAGAGTGGAGACCAGAAGATAGCAGCTGAGTCTGTGAGCCTTCCCACCAGAAATGCACTTTTGGATCTTAAAGAGGGTGAAGTAGCAGGCACCCTTCCCATCCCAGCGGCTCAAGGCTGGGTTCCAAGCATGCCTGGCCACAGAAAGTGCTGCCTCAGGACTCTTGTTTCTTTCTATTTTTCCAGAAAAATAGAGAACATCAGAGATGCCCTTTCTCTCCACGACCCCGGAAGCCACATTTACCCTCAGAGAAGAGTCAGCATCAGGCTCCGGAATGGCCCATGGGATGTGCCTGGCAGCCCTCCAGCCTTGTTTATGAGGGCTGGGACTCCTTGTCCTGAGCAGTATCTCGTACCCTCCCCCTCCATCCCTTCCCCTCTCAGGTTTTTAGGCAGCCCCTCTGTAAAACGTAGGGGCAGGCGGCAGGGGGACTCGGGTGTGGCACTGAAGGCTGCACCCTGGCGGCACCAACAGTGGTGTTCTCATCAGAGGCATTAACCTCCTCTTTCTCAAGGTTGCTGCTCGCCTATTTATAGAACTGACCAAGTGGAGTCCACAGTGATGCTAATGCTCACTGCAGCGTTTCTCTTCCCTCGCTTTTCCTCCTGACTCCCCAGACAGTGCTTTGCTGTAGATTCCTCTCCACGGAGAGTCCCGCAGGGAGCTGGGCAGGCTCTGCTGTCTGCGGGACACCTGCTGTGCACACAGGCCCTGAGTCAGCCCACAGTTTCATTTGTCCCCATTTACACACACAGCCTTGAGAGGGCAAGCCACCAGCCCAGTGCTTCTCAGTGGATAACCGCAACTTGACCCTTTCTCCTTGCCTGGGCAGTCTATAAGCTCCTGCCAGTATCATCCCCTGGCTGCATGGTGGTGCCTATGGTGGCTGTGATTTCCTGTGGGGGTACTATTTATGATATCACCCTGACACCCTGTCAATCATTTCTCAGGACCTATTGTGTGACAGCCCAAGCTTTGCCTCTCAACAGTCTACAAGTGTTGTAGGGACATGTTTTATATCAGAAACAATGTCTTACCTCATCAAATGCAGGTGTCATGAAGTCCTACTGTGTGCCAGTGATGCCTTGCCTGTCAGCAGACTACAGCTGTCATCGATGCCTATAATGCTACCTGATGATGCCTTGTCCCTCAGCAAGGACAAACATCATGCGGACCTGTTGTGTGAGTGATCGTACCTTGTCTTTATGAGGCAATAGCCATCTTGAGGACCTAATGTATACAGGAGCAGTTTTGTCTCCCCAGACACAGCTTGTCACTTAACTGACCCAACTGTTGTGAGACTCTATTGTGCACTTGGCTATACTTCATCTTTCTACGCATAAGTATCATAAGAGCCTACTGTGCACAAGGTGATAATTTGTCCCTTGACAGGCCTGGTACACAGTAGGTTCTTGGTTGGGCTGAATTTCACCATGTGCCCCAGGCAGGGAAGAGGGCATAGGAAGGTGCGCACAGAAGGTGTGGGTGCCTCTGCTCCTGCTGATCGTGCCTGTACCCAACAGCTACTCTGTTTTGCTGGAGCAGAAACACCTGGTAGATCCGAGTCCCATCTCTCCTGTGTCTCCAGCTTCACAAAGGTTTGGTTTTCCCCACTATTCCATCAGGGGAGCCGCAGGGAATACTCAAGAATACTGTAAATCTTTCCCTGCTCCTTATCCGAAGAATCCTATCTAAAAAGAGTTTTGGAGAGCTGCCCTGCTCATTGATGCTCCTCCACCCTGGCCTGGCTTTGCCTGTGGACGGCAGAGCTAGGCCCCGCCCCTGGGAAAGCCAGGGCCCCATGCTGTCTGAAAGAAACCTCACCCCTTGCCCAGAGAAGCGGATTGGGGTAACAGTTTAGGTGTTGTATTCTTATTTTCTCATATTGAAAGCAGTGTGCTTTCATTATAGCACGGCCACAGGCAATCCCATCCTCAGGAGCTGCTGGGCTTGGTGATCTCTAATGCTTTGTTTTCTTGCATGATTTTTCTCCTGACATCCTGAGATTGTGCTAGAAGCCATGATTTGTAGCCTGTCAACCCCACTACACATTAGAATTTGTCATGTCCGTGGCATTGCAAAGCCTCTGTCAGTGTGCTCTTCCGGCGGCATACAAGTTTAGTACCTAGAGAAACCTTCACTGAGTGAGACCAGCCCCAACTGTGGTGCATTGTCAGCTGGGGCCGCCTTAGGAGAATTTCACACAGTGGCGGCTCACATCTTAGGAACTGATCTGCTGGCATTTCCAGAGGCTGGAGCCCGAGACAGCATGCAGGTGTGATCAGGTGACCTTCCTGGCTTGCAAAGGACCAGGATAGGAAGCAAGCAAGCTCTGGTGCGTGTGCCCAACCTTCGTGTAGAGCCGCTAATCTCGTCATGAAAACCCCATTCCCATGGCCTCATCCCCCAAGGCCCCATACTCTCACATTCACTAAAATAGAGCTTCAGTGTCTAAATTTGGGGTAGCTACATACTGGGACCCCTAAACATAAGGTATGCTTGATGCTTGACTGTCCCCCAGAATCCATGCCCCCGTCCCCATTACAGGTGCATTGTGGAACAGCAGTGTGACTGGCCTCAGCTTCTACCCCAGGGCATAGACTTTGGCTGACTCCTCACTCCTTGTGTTTCTCTATCCTTGTACTTGAAAATGTACAGCAAAGATAGTGCTTATACTTGAAATTAGTAACTTGGTGAAAGGAACCCCTTGCTGTGTGTATAGGCCGAGAGTTCCTGCCCTCTGCTCCACCCATCATTGTAAGACTTTAGTTTGTAGGAGGAAATGAAGGACAAGAGTTTAGACACCTCCACAGCTAGAACCACTTTGTTTTACGTAGGGTGTGCTGTCTCAAGATCTGCCTGCACCGTGATCAGGGTGTACGGCCCACAAGTAATGGCCAGAGTTCACCACAACACAGATTGAACACTTCAAGCTGAGATTTTGTAGTTAAGGAATAGGGATGGGGGTGGAGAAGTTTCATTAGGGGGAAAAAAAGGGAATTCAGCCTTTTTCCTTAAACAAGCTGTTATTGAAACTGCAAAATCTGTTCTCTCATTTACAGCCACCTGGGTCTGCAGTGGGGGGCAGCTGCTTTGTCTCCAAATGACTGACTTCCTGAAACTCTGAGCTCAATGTTTAGCTTTGACTTTTTTGTGGGGAGAGGGGGTCCTTTACCCATGATAGGATTCCCAGAATGGTGCGTGCAGGCACGGGTTGGAAGGCCTACCACACACAGCCCTTTGTGAGGGTTAAGCTGCTGTTGTTGATGTTTCTGTTTTTGACTCTTGTATCTAGTATGTTATTGGGGTTCCGAGACCACTGTCTGGCAGTGTCAGTGTTTAGCTAGAACGTTTCACAAAGTGTCACACGTGTTCAGCATATATTCCTGTCCCTTAGAATCTGTAGCAACTCGGCTCCAGAGTGCATTTATGCCCGAGACCCAGTGAGACGGCTCAGTGGAAGCAGGAGCTTGCCTCCACACCTGGTGACCTGAATTTGATCCCTAGGACCCACACGGTGGATGCAGAAAACCAGATCCCACAAGTCGTTCTCTGGCCTCTGTGTATGTGTCACGTACGTGCACGTATACACATAAACACAAATAAATAAGTGTAATAAAAGCTTTAAGTGGTATAGCAAAAGACTGAGTCTTCTCCAGAGGATTATACCCAGTGCAGCGTGCGTGCCATGCAAGCCTCTGCTGCCATGTGCTGTTTAGGGGATGCTAACACGAAACAGTCTGTGGATGTTCAGGACAGATGCAGACTTAAAAATACAATCCTCAGATGTGTGTACACATATGCATGCATATGGAAGCACAGATTTGATGTTTGATGTCTTCCTCGGTGACCCTCCACTTCCTTATTGAGACAGGGTCTCCCGGTTCTTTCCAGAGTTTGTGAGTTAACTAGTTTAGCTAGCCAGCTTGCCCTGGGGATCCTGTCCCTGCTTCCCAACTGCTAGGGCAACAAGAGGTTGCCATGTCAGCCTAACTTTGGGGTCCTTGGGGTCTAATGTCACATATGTATGGCAAATGCTTGTAACCACCGAGCAACCCGCCGCCACCCAGTTCCCTGGATGCATTCAAAACAAAACAAAAACATTTTTGTTTCTGTGGCTGAATCTGTGGATGTCAAACTATGGGTACAGGGGACCTATGGGGGCTAACTGTCCATGAACTGGGCTCAGATTTAGATACGAGTAACAGTAGTGAGGTCCAGAGGAGGCCCAAGGTTCTCGAAGCCCTCAACGCATCGCCTAGGGCACCCATCATCCTCCTAGGGTCAAACTGATATGTGTGTGATACTATCTGGTTTATTGGAGACCAGTCACACAGGCATTCTATGGTACCCACGTCCCAGACTGCAGACGACAGGCAGGTGCTCAACATAACCACGCTGTGGCACAAGCAGTGTCAAAGAGGGAGTCCCTGCATGAGCTACATTCCAAAGCCAAGGTCTCCAACACCAGCACAGGGCCAGCTCTGCATTCAGGCCGGGTAAGGATAGGGGCCTCAGGTCTGCTCAGTTCACTCTCCACTGCACAGGTATCTTGAGAGATGACTTTGTGCTTAGACCACTTGAAATAGGATGGGACCAATGCTCCATTTTCACATGCGGTGGCATGGGGAATGGTGATGGGAGGTGAAGTAATGGCAGAGTGGGGGTGCCCCCTTCCCTCTAACTGTGTTCCCCTCTCTTCAGGCTCTCAAGGGCTCCAAGAAGCTGCTGCTGTCTGTGTACTCAGCCGGGCGTATCCCTGGGGGCTACGTCACCAACCACATCTACACCTGGGTGGACCCACAGGGCCGCAGCATATCCCCTCCCTCCAGCCTGCCCCAGCCACATGGCAGCGCCCTGAGACAACATGAGAATGCCCGAAGGAGTGGCCTACACCTCCTGCAGGATGGAGATGAGAAAAAGGTGAGATCTGTCTGAACGGAAAAAGACGGTGGGACTTGGGGAGGCCTTGGATTTCCAAGCTCTTTGTACAGCCAGGGGTCTCCTCAAAGGAAGAAGGAAGGACCCAGGCTCTGTTACTTCTTTTGTATTCCTCAAGTTTGTTCCTGGCTTCTCCTTGTAGGAGAAGCTGCTGCCACCAAGTGGTACAAATACTCTGGCACTTTGTGACTCTTTCTCCCACAGCAGGTGGGAGGGACCTTCTGGTCTGGTATGCAGCTCTGCACTAGGACTTGATTCCCACCATCCACCAGCTCCTAGGGTGTGCTCCCATCTGGGAGTTGAATCTGGGCCATAGTAAGCCCCTGCTTTCGCACCCAGGACAGGGGCAGGGAAAAGGCTTGGGGCATGCCTTTACATGCGAACTTTACATACATACTTCATGGGTCCAGATTCAGGCTTGGACTCTCCATCATGGTCCTGGGAGTGCCTTGGGCTGTAAACAACAAAGCCAACTGACTCTAGTACATTTGAGAATGTACTGGAAAGGTGTGAGTAATCTCAGAACTGGACGTGAGAAACTTAGGGTGTATCTGCAAAAGGATCCCCACCACAGTGACCCATATCCTTCCCTTCAGTCTTCTGTTTCAGGGAGGGAACATCTTTTTGACTGGCAGGATGTCTTGAATCTTGATTGACAGGACCATTATTAGCCCACTGGCTGGTGGAGAAAGAGGTTCTGTAGTCCAAAGGAGGTCACGCATCACTAAATGTCCCCTATATAACTGTCTTCCTCCTCCATCAGAGAGTGATCTGTTGCATACAAGAAAGAATGGGGGAAATGATTGAAATCCGACCCCCCCCCAAAGTCTTAACCCATCTGGGTGTGTTCGTGTGGCTCTGTTTGCATTGTGGGTGCTTCCGGGCTCAAGAATACCTGTTATCCTGCCAGAGTCTCTTCTGGTTTAGGACTTTGATCCTTACAGACCAGAGACCACATAACTTGGGGTCTGGGGCCAAGCTCCTTCCTCCACAGACTCTTCCTCAGCTCTCTTTCCTGTCGATAAGACTATAACATTTACTTAATGTGGTTTGTATTCATTGTGCAAACATCAATATGAAGGACACAGGGAGACTTTGGCGCCTTGTTGGGAGGTGAGGGTGTGTGGGAGCCCAGCTGGTATGCACAGGACGGCAGCCAGAAAACAGGCCTTCATGCCTCCCTACCAGGGACACCCACCTTAGGCCACCGCGAGGGGAGTTATCAGCCCTGGGCAATACGCAAGCCAGCTTTGCAGATCAGGTGGAGAGCCCACTTTGTTGTTTTCTGACGCTGATGTCCTGGGTAGACCCTGAGTACAGAGCTAAAATTGCTATGATTTTGGTTGGTCCTGAGCTCATGTGGCTCGAGCGTTGTACAGCATGCCTTCCCGAGTCCTTGAAACCACCTGCAGGGTGTGTAGCGCCAGAATCTGAGCCAGAGGGTGAAGGTAGAGAGGTAAGATCCCAGGAAGCAAAATAAAGAAAACTGTGTCTTGGCCCCCTTGCTGCTGTGGCAATAAAAGCACCGCTGACTGGGCAGTTTATAAGGACACAAGATTGTTTAGGCTGGTGGTGGAAAGGCTGGGCACCTGCGCCTAATGAGGCCGTGGTGCTGGACCACTGCAGGGTGGCACAAGTCGGCCCAGGTTTTCTATACGCTGCCATGTAGAGGATATATTTATTTATTCTATGGACAGGGTAAAAGCCCATGAAGGAAAATGAAGTTCCCAGAAAGGCTAGGAAGTAACAGGAAGGGCGGACCTGTCTTAGAAGTTGACAAAGGAGCCACCAAGTACCATTTTGGAGCATGAAAGTGCCAGGAAGTCAGGACAGCACGTGCAAAGTTCCCAAAGTAGGACTGACCCAGTATCTTTGAGGTATTGAGTGGACAGGAGGATGAAGGTGGGGACATTAGGTAAAGTCCCTACCTTCCACCATGGGCATTGTGGAGCAGCTTATAGAATATGGAAGCTGCATCTGAGAGGCAGGGAGAATGCAGACACCACAGGAGGCAGGATCTAACCCCATGACAGTCAGGTGTCCTTCACAGGTGGCCAAGTGAATGTGTCCTGGAGTTAAAGTGTGTCCAGTGTAGCAGCAACGGTTCAAATGGTACTTCTGCTGCTTCTGAACTGTGTGACCTTGGGCATAATCTGTGTGGGCCAGGGATTCCTCCTCTGTGACATCCCTGGGGAAACTGATGGTAGTGAGGTTCTGGTTTGAACCCTGATCTGTCCTCAGTCCTCAGTGCCTGAAGCAGCAAGGATGTTCATGGCAGGAATTATGTGAGTGCCAGCGACATGACTTTGCCTGGAAGCATCATAGAAGCTCAGCCTTTGTTCCATAGCTAATCAGAATCTGGTTGCCTCAGAGCAGCCTCCAGAGAAGAGCTGTTGGCATGTTTGGTGGCCTTTAAGAAGCAGCCCTCGTGGTAACCCCTACCCTCTAGGAATGGAAAATACTTCCTGAGCCCAGCCAGTCCCATGCCACTCCTAAATAGGGACATGCAGCCAAAGCCAGCAGGTCTCTAGGCCTCTACCTTTGGGGTCTGTGACAGTTGTCACCTTGACAGGGTCCACAGTCAAGCTTCCGGGCGTGTCTGTGAGAGACTGTCTGGATTACTCTAATTGAGTTTGGAACTCTCACCTGGAATGTAAGAGATACCATTCCATGGACTAGGGTCCCAGACTACACAAAAAAACAAAAAGACACTGGGCTCCGACTCCTCTCTCTCATGTGAGCAGCCATTCTCCTGCTGCAGTGTCTTCCCACCATGAGAGACCCAAACAAACCCTGCCTTCCTTAGGTTGCTTGGCCAGAGATTTTGTCCGAGCAACAATCAAAGCAGCTAACCCTGGGAACGTGGGTGCAGGCAGTTTCGCTCTTATTCTGGCCTCTCCCTCTCCCTAGACTCACATCGGTCTTGCGAATCTGACAAATCATAGAGGAACAAGAGTGCACTTCATGTTTGCTGAGCTTTTCCAACTGATCGCCACCATGGCTGGATCCTCTGCTTGCATCTCCCTTGCTGTGCACCCACACACCTTCCATGTTACCCAGTGAAGTCATGTAACAGCACTCACCCAACTCCCATGACCAGCATTCTGTTTTCTGTTTCTAAACTCTGTGAACCTTAGATTACTGAAGTTGTGTTTGTCCTTCTGTGACTGCCAGGTGTCACTGTGTGTGGTGTCAACATGATGTGCCCATGTTTGTAGCATGTGCCAGAATTTCCTTTCTTCCCAAAGTGGAGTGCTGGCCCACTGTGACTGATCTGTGTCATTTAGGGCCATTGTTACATGGCCTTCATGGCTCATAAGCCACAGGTATGTGCCCTCCCTATTCCAGAGGCCAGATGTCCCAGCCAAGACGTGTGTCTGTGAAGATCTGGCTCCTGGTTTGAATGTCACCTTGCTGTGCCCTAGGGCAGAGGAGGAGGCATGGTTTCAAAGCTTCTTTCGTGGACATATAATCCTAATGCTAAAGGCTGTCTCCATGGCACCCACTTTCAAAGCCTCACCTCCAGATACTGTCGCATGGGGACTAGGTTTCAGCAAGGATTTGAGGACACAGACCTTCAATGTGGGATGTAAGAGAAGCTGCCCCTTGCTTTTCTGACAGTGGGCATCTGGGATGGGTCCTTCTACTGTGAGCACCGCCACTGTGATCACGGCATACACACACATCTCTGGTCCTTCTACAGCGATCACGGCATACACACATCTCTGGTCCTTCTACAGCGATCACAACATA
>NC_022016.1:7216864-7229690 GCF_000317375.1 Microtus ochrogaster
TCCACTGTGATCACGGCATACACACACATCTCTGGTCCTTCTACTTCCATCATGGCCATCACTATCAGGGCATACACATACATCTTTGAGTGTCCATTCTCAGATCTTTGGGCACTGCTGGATTGTGTGGTTATACTGGGTCTAAATTTTGTGTTTTCTTTTAGACAGTGTCTCTTGTAATTCGGACTGGTCTTCAAATTGCTGTGTAGCCAAGGATGTCCTTGAACCCCCACTCTCCCATCGTTGCGTGTTTTCTTTATTTATATGAGTATTTGTGTATTACCACATGTATGCCTGATGTCTGTGGAGGTCAGAAAAAAGTACTGGGTTCTCTAGAATTGGAGTTATGGATGATTGTGAGCTACCATGTGGAGCGCAGGGAACCAAACCCAGGTTCTCTGCAAGTGAGCAAGGGCTCTCAATGGCTGAGTCACCTCCAGCCCCTCTGCCTTTACCCTTTAAATGCTGGCATTATAGGTGTGCACCACTTCATCTGGCATCTTGGGTTCTGATGTTTTTAGAATGTTTTATTGGAATATATTAACTCTACATGATAATGGGTTTCTCTATGACATTTTCAAACATACATGTACATGATGCATTTTGATTATATTTACCTCCTCCACCCTCTCCTACCCCTCCCACTTGCTAGCCCCAGCCTTGCGTGCCTGTGGAGGCCATAGCTTTACATCAGGATGGCTACCTCAGTCAGTACCGCTCACAGCATCTGGAGCTTGCTGTTCCAGATGGTTCCCTGGCCAGCGAGCTCCCTGCAGTGTTGCAGGCACACACCACCATACCCAGATTTTTACATGGATGCTGGGTATCCACACTCAGGACTTTACGCTTGCACAGCAAAGGCCTTGGCAACCAAACCATCTCCCCAGCCCCTGGTTTTGGTTGTAAGGATGGGGTCTCATGTAACCCAGGCTGGCTGTGGCTTTTCACCTTCTCCTACTGGGATTGCAGCTGTGAGCCACATAGCTGGCTCTGTGTCCATTTCCTTCTGAAAGGAACTGCTGTACTATCTTCTACAGCAGCTGTGCTGTTTTATTCTACCCACAGCACACAAGGACCCGGTGTCTCTTCTGTGCCTGTGAGCAGTCAGTCACCCTAGCATGGGGCAGCCTTTCCCTCATCTGTCTTCACCGTGGGCCTTTATGTGACACCTTAGCGGCATGATGACAGTTCTGGAGGTCACAACGGGGGCACAGCGAGTGTGAGCAAGGCCAGCCTGTCCCTTCCCAAGCTTTCCATTTCAGTCGTCCCCACTCCAGCACCCAGTGTGAGGTGGACCCTGGGTGCAGAGAAGGACCTGTCCTGACACGGTGCCTGAGGTGGGTAAAAGAACAAGGCAGGGTGCTCTCCTCTCCTTTGCATTGAGGCAGGATTCAGAAGAGAGGGTATGGGGCTGGCCTAGGGAGGGAGCTTCAGGCAGAGGGAGCAGGTGATGGAAGCATAGACGTCTGAAAGAAGGAGACAGGTCCTGGTTGTCAGCCACGTACTGAGATGCAGGCTGGGAGTGCAGGTGGACGAGGGGCTTTCGTGCAGGACACAGACATGGGGAGATGAGAAGAGTGGATTCCATGTTTGCAGAGACCCTTGGCAAGGTCCTGGAAGTGAAAAGGATCACACTTTTTTAAAGGAAGGGAAGAAACCGGCTGAGGACAAGAGAAGAGTCTTGCAGCTAGTGAGGATGTGGCTGGTTGTAGCCAAGGCAAACTGGAAGCGAACTTGTAGGAAGGGCCCTGTCTGTGCAGAGTTAGCTCACCGCGCTCTCCCCATGTCTATAACCAGGGAGAGAGGATGTAGCCCTGACCTGGGCGGGGGTTCACTGGACAGGAAGAAGGCAGAGCATGGGTGCAGCTGGGTGGGAGGGAGGGTGAGTGTTGCTGGGGCTCTTACAAGGAAGCTTGCAGAGCCTCCCCTGGGGGGTAGACTGAGCTGAGAACTCTGTTCCTGTGTTCTGGCTCATTTATAGCTGTCCCAGAGACAGGTTCTGCAAGGACACATGTCATAATGCTGTCTCCATCTTTATCTGAGGGCGCTCGTTGTGCTGATGAATACCAGCCTGCTGGCTGGGTGCTTACCCAGCTACAGCTTCAGGATTTCACCGGGGTGCTGTGGCATCATTGGGCTCAAAGGCCAGAGCTACACAGTTCTTGCAGACGGTGTCGTTAGTATCTCTGAGTGCACTGAGGTGTGAGTGACTGGCTGAGGTAGGCCTCATTTCCGCTTTCAGCTTGTCTCTGCTGTTCAATGTCTCCTGACTCTGACCTCGGAGCTGGCCTCGGAGCTGGCCTCGGTCCCTCTGGGATGAGCAGTGGCAGCTCTGGCTCTTCACAGACACAGAAGCAGGACCAGCCTGGTCTCAAAAGAGCAGCACTGGGTTGAAGCTTGCTTCCAGATCTTTCCATCACTGACTTGGAACAAGCCATTTAGACCTGAGTGCACCCCCTAAGTGCCCTTGTGCATGGCGTGGGGACCTTCCCACCAGCCTGCATTGGTAATAGCCATGCACACAAGCTCAGTGCACAGCACCAGCAGTCAGAGGCCCAGGACAGACGTCCAGAATACTGAACAAATACCTCTGATGGGCCCCTGGTACTGTGAAGAGCAAAGATGGCCACCGTCCAGGAGGGTGACCCACCAGTGTGTGGGCCCGCAGCAGAGGTATTGGAGCAGGTGGTCGGTGACATATTATATGGGGGTTGTTTAGCCCAAGGAGGGCTTGGCACACAACGGGGTGGCTTTAGAGGGGGCAGAAGGCCCTTTAAGAGGTAATAGGTGTGTGTTGCCATCCTGTGGGTAGAAGTTTCCCATGGGGTCTTTTGTAGTTAAAGAGGATGGAGGCTAAAACCATTCACCATCTGCAGAGCCTGAAGATTGGTCTTTAAGGAGGCGAGCTCAGAGCAGCAGAGGGACCAGAAGCTGCCAGGGTAGAAGGGGGTGGAGGATCTGAGAGTCCTACTCATCACCACGGTTCTGAAGGGTGGAATGTGTTAGAGATGCTTTGGGCTGCAGATGACAGACACTCCGGGGCGCAGAATGGTGCTATTGCTCCACTGAGCATGACCAGGTAGCCAGCTAGGCAGCTTAGCCTGGAGGTGAGCATTCCCTTCCTCTTGCTGTTGGTTTTTACCTCAGGCTTGTTGCTTCATGACTGCAAACCTGTACCCATTCCTCCTACACAGCTGTGTCCTGAGAACGTTCTCTCTGTCTCTTCTCTGTTTTTAGAGTGGATGATTTTTCTGAGACTCGCCATCAGATAGCCATCATCCTGCCTCTTATCTAGAACTGACTCAGGACCACCTAGGTACCCTGACAGGGGAAGCGAGAGCTTCAGAGCTGCTAGAGGGAAGGGTGCTGACTTCTGGGAACTCCCCTTGTTCTCTGATAGAATTGGGACTCAACACAGGACATGATGGGATGGCCTCTGGCTAGGCCGCCAGCACATGCCCCAGGCGGTTGGCATGACTCCCATTCTGCCTGCAGAGAGCAGGAAGATAGAGACGTGATAAGGCTTGCCCCTAGCTGACCTGCAGTGGAGGGTGAGCCCTCTAACCAAACTCAGGACTGTGTGGATCGTGGAACCCAGTGAGGACTGAGCCTCAGTTTCCCTCTCCAGAAACAGGAGTGATGCTAATGGAGGGACCGTATAGCAACCTGAGCATCACCTTCACGGTGGCAAGGGCCAAGTCCCGTGACTCCGGCAATGATTTGTTCCTGTTCTAGTGAATACATCACAGCAATGGTTTTCTTTCTGCTTGGCAGGAACACTATTGTTTTTACCCCATACATGAGTTCTGTTCGTGTCAAACACTGCTTGGATTTCCAGTGCGTGATGGCAGATGGCCCTGGGGTTGATAGAATTTTATTTTATTTCTATGATCAAAATTGAGTTCTATTCTGATATAAAGGATTTGTTATGGGTGTCAAGGGGATGCGGGTGTCCTATTTCATCTCGTGGGGGTGGGGAGCTGCCTCAGGTGTCTGTTGCTGTCCTCGTGTCTCACTGGCACTTCCGTTCCGTGCCTGTGGAATCCTCGATCCTTGTGTTTTGGAGCTGGAAGGGATTGCCTGGTGGGACTAGGTCTGTATGCAGGTGCCCAGAGAGTACGGTAGGGCCTTTGCTGTGCCTATGCCGTGAGGGCACAGCTGGACTGGTTTTGTCCTGCCAGAACGTAGTCTTGAGGCTGAAGTTACCTGCTGACCGCAGCCGGCCTTGCCCTTACCATTGTCTGAAGCTCACCTCTGTATCATCCCATCTCATGGGAGTCTCCAGAAACTGACCTGGCTTTTCTCCATCCATTCTAAACAGTGGCCTGAGCCTGTCACCTCCCCTGGTCTCTTGTCTGTTCCATGTTGTCACAGGCTAACCGAGCGTTCTGCTGTCCCCACCACACTCCAGCCACGCAGAGTCCTTGTGGGACTCAGTGTCTAGGCTGTGCCCTGGAACGCTCACTTTCCTCCCTGCAGTTCACAAGGCTCTCGGGTGTCTTTCCCAGGGCTTTGCTCCTAAGTTTCCATACCAGAAAGGCCAGCGTCTGTGGAAAGAGAATTGCTGCTAAGAGGGTCCTGGGATAATAGGATACTACCTTGTGCAGCAGATGGACTTTGCAGAGTGGACTCAGTGGAGGATCTTGAAATAAGGAATTGTCCTGAGTTTTCTGGGCAACCCAGTGTCACCAGTGTCCTCAGAGGAGGACTAGGAGGGTGTGGGCCAGAGGAAAGGCAATGTTGTACTGGCAGTATGGACCCCATGGCAAGGTTCTAATCCCTGAGTGGGAGATAGCACTAGGTGCTGGCACAGCCCTGGAGTCTCCTACCCAGTCCACACTACTCACGGTCAGCACTGTTGGCTCCACAGGGGCGCGGTGCCTGGACCCCAGTGCTGATGAGAAGACACAGGCCTGGCAAGGGAGGGTGCTGCATGGCTGTCACAGCAGAGGCTTCACTCGAGGGGGGCTGTGGGTAGGATAGTGATGGGCACCCCAGCCCTTGTCTCAGGGGATCTCCTGTACCTTCCCAGAAGGCTCATATAACCCACACTCCCTTTTCCGTTTTCTATTACCCTGTGCCGTCCCTGCCACACCCTTCTCTGGCTATGCCTGGCTTAGAACTTGTGCAGGCACGGTTCTCCAGGCTCATGTCCGGATGAAAGGGCAGCGCCCATTCCTATCCACCAGTCTGTCTAGGACATGAGGCAGCCAACAGTCATCTCCTCCCAAGAGTTGCTCCTCCTTCTAGAAGCTTAGCCAGTGGCTTGCCTTCTGATGCCCTGCTGCAGACAGCAGCAGCGGGTGCTGTCTGAGTGTTTTCTGTTCACGTACAGCTCTCAGTGCGGCTCTACCCATCCCCCTTCTAGACAAAGAAGCAGGCACAGGGATGATGCTCATTCACGGCCACACACCTACTGAACATTATCAGCTTCAATAGTCTGGCTTTGGAGCCAGCACCTGTCACCTCCCACATATAAAAGCTTGTGTATGACCAGGGACCACGGTGGGCGTCAGACCTAGGTTAACTTAAGTCCATACAAGCCTCAGATAGCAGAGTGCTGGGGCAGACCTCAAGACTGGGATTCTGCAGAGCCACGGGTTCTGGAGAGGATGTCTGTTTTTCTGATCTTCCTTGACTCATGGCCTCATGCATCCCTTCCTACCTTGAGGAAGGCTATCCTGAGTGACCACAATACTCACAGGGTTGTAGCTGGGCCCTTCCCCAACCCGCTGTGCTGCTCAGGGGTAAAGGAACAGAGCAGGAGAGAGAGCCAAGTCGAGTGGGCAGACCTCCACCCATCTTGGCCTGATACACTTGCCTGATGTTGGCGGGTTTTTCCTGCATGAGCTTTACCACATGCGAACAGAACCAGCCAGCAGTGGACCACATTTATTGGACCTATCCTGTGATACTTTCTAAAGCTTCATGTGGCACCGTGCTTGGGTCTTTGTAAAGCAGGCAGACTCCTGCTTTGTCCTCGTGTTCAGACAATGGGGCCGAGTCCCCGTGACGTTAAGTGACTTCCCTGTCCCATCTTCTTTGGCACCTCTGCCTCAGTGGGTGCTGGATTAAATGAGGCACTGGAGTGAAGGCAAAGGCCCTTCCTGGTGGCTGGGGACAGAACACACTGTAACTGTTAGCCGAGTTACCTTGGAGGATAAGACAGCTCATTGTTGGGACTGGAGAGATAGCTCAGTGGTTAAGAGCACTGGCCGCTCTTTCAGAGAGCCTGGTTCAATTCCCAGGACACATATGGCTTTTCTATGTCTGTAACTCCAGTTCCAGGGGACCTGACACCCTCACACAGATACATGTGGGCAAAACACCAGTGCACAAAAAATAAAAATAAATAATTTAAAAAAGACAGCTAGTAGTGACCTTTTCCCTCCATGCTGCCTGAAGGTCATGTCCTCTGCTTTCTGCCATAGGTGTTTAGTGTTGTCCTTTCTTGGGTCCCTTACGTTTTCAGGAGTCTTCCTTGATGGGGGCTATTTTATCTCTCTGGGCTACGTTTGAACTATCCTAGCCCCTTCTCTTTTCCCCATAAAGTTACAGTGTGTTCTGTCCCCAGCCACCAGGAAGGGCCTTTGCCTTCACTCCAGTGCCTCATTTAATCCAGCACCCACTTAGGCAGAGGTGCCAAAGAAGACAGGACAGGGAAATCACTTAACGTCACGGGGACTCGGCCCCAGTGTCTGAACACGAGGACAAAGCATACCTGAGTTTCTTCTATCTCCTGCCCTAAGAGTCCCTGTGGCTCAACTCTGAAGCTTGTGTTCCTACCTCTAGCACTGACAGCCCTACCCAAGTGTTCACCCTCCCAGGTCCTCAGAGACACCACTTTCTCCAAAAGGCCCCCAACTCTCTGGTTCCCAGTCTGGGCCTGTAGTCTCTGTGGCCATGCGCCTCACGACTCCCTCCTGCTCTAGTTCTGCTGACCCATTCCACCTCACTGCGGTCCCCTCCTGAGCAGGGTAATGTCCACGCATCTCCACAGCCCACATTGGCGTGGGGACGTCCTGGGTTGCTGTGCCTGAGTGTGCAGAATGGGGTGAAAGGCAGCAGTGTGGCCTAGCAGAACAGTGGTGTTAGAGACCCCTGAGAGGTGGGAAGCTCCCTAGGGAGTCCCTCTGGGTCAACTGGGTTCAAATGGCAGTGGAGCCAAGCTGAAACGAAGCCCTAGTAAGTATGTGGGCTGAGCCCTGGACCAAGAAGCCCCCTTGGGCTGGAGCCCCAAGATGTGCTGATTATGTACACCAGCCTCACCTGTGAACGCACGTGGGGATGCTAGTGCCAAGGAGCCTGCGGGGGTAGTGCCTTGCCTTGCACTACTTTGTTGGTTAGGAGCCTGTGTTTTTAAGGGCTTAGGAGGTTTCTGTGGTGTGCCGCCCTTCCCCACGTAGCGCTTGGCTTCCTCCAGGTTTATGTGCCTACCCCTCTCCTTATAGGTGAACCTGGTGCTGGGGGACGGCCGGTCCCTGGGCCTCACAATCCGAGGTGGAGCTGAGTATGGCCTTGGCATTTACATCACTGGCGTGGACCCGGGCTCAGAAGCAGAAATCAGTGGGCTCAAGGTGAGGAGACAATGGGCCATGGGCTGCATGTTGGGGATGTGGGTGGGAAAGGTCAAAGTAGGTGGTGGCCCAGCTGAGGACTGGATTAGCTGGGGAGCCCCTGCTGGCTGCTGGGTCTGTAGTGTGCAGCTTTGAGTAGCAGAAGGGCAGCCTCTTACACAGCCATAGGCAATCGGCCAGTCCAGCTCTTTTGAGGCTGCTGTTTTGTAAACATTGTTGATGCCCCTGATGGCCCTGACCCCAGGGCTCATTCTGACACAGCAGAGAGGAAGAGGAAGAGAAGAAGTGAGCTGGCCTGTGGTTGTAGGAAGCAACAGGGCTACCGTCCAATCCAGACTAGCAGTTACTAAAATTTCATAATTATCTCATGTTCTAAACAGAGCTGTGTGCCTAGCACTTGAGAGTCACGGCGCATGTATCATTTTACAGTACCTGGGAGTGAGGTGGTGTCCCCAGGTTCTCCCATATATAAAGAGTTCCCACCAACTGGTCTAAGGTGGGTCTCGAAACAAAGCTTGTGTCCAGTGAGTCTTGACTAAACCCCAAAGGCCAGGGTGTAATCTTCAGAGCTGAGAGCCCTATGAGGATAGCGAGCACCTTGTGAGAGAGCCAGAGACTCTGCATGCCAGGACACCGGCCCAGATCACTGAGACACATGACAGCCCATGTTTGAGCAGTCACCGGTGCTGGGCCCACGGTGATGTGTGCTGATAGTGGGCCCAGGTGTGGCATTTGAAAGAGGCAGGTGATGAGACAAGCTAGGGAAGTTTGTGACGCGGTGCTGAACAGCTTCATAGGCGGAGCACAGGTGACTAGTTGAGTAACTAGCCCCAGCGCAAGACTAGAGACTTGGTCAGGAGAGGTGTGTGGCACGAAGGATCCGGCATGTGCATGTGAGTGTGTGCATATATATGCATGCATACATGGCTGCATCTCGGGATCCACAGGGCCCCAAACCCCAGCATGGCAGACAGACTATCACAGGGAGGTGAGGCAAAAATCGGCTTTTGGGAAATGTGGGGCATTTGGAACGTACTCTGGGCTCTTCAGGGAAGGGCAGCACCATGTCCCAGCTCCACTCCAGTCCTTCAGGGCTGTGTGACCTTGGAGCCTCCTCCACCTGCCTCAGCCTCCCTGTCCCTGCGAAGGATCAGACTTGTTGAAAAGATTAAAAAAATAAATTGCATCATTAGTTATTGTAGTAAACATGGGTGTAGACTCACATATAAATCTTCACCGTTCAGTGTGGGGCCAAGCGTTAGAGCCTTTGGAAAGTGACTGGGCCGTGAGGGTGGAACCCTCATCTGTGGTACCATTGACCAAGCAAGAGGGGCCTCACCAGGCACAGAATCCACTGACACTTTAGTGTTGAGCTGTCCAACTCCAGAACTGTCAGCATAACCTGTACATGAGCCGTGCTGGCTGAGGGACTTGGTTGCAGCACCTGGCAACATTTTATTATAGAGAAGGAATTCCAGGGTTCCACCCTCTGCAGGGTTAATAGGCAGCTAAGGTTTGCTGCGGGAGGGAAAGAATTTCTTCAGTGATGCAGCTGCTGTCTAAATTGCACATGCAAATAAATCCTTACTCCTGAAATGAAACTCATTGGGACACACACACACATACTCATGGGACGGGGGCAGCAGATAGCACTGACTCTGACCTCCAGGAGTTACGTCCTATTGGGAAGATGGGCAACAAAATACTCTGTTCCTTTGGTTAGGAAGAAGGCAAAGGAGACACCTTGTGTGAAACTTTCCTATTGCCTGAGTTTGTCAGGTGCTTGCAAACTGCCCACCTTCAGTTAAGTTCTGTGCTGTCCTCGGCAGGGAGGCGCTTGGTGGGGCTGCCACCTTCCTCTCCCCTCACAGGCCCCTTGCCTGTGCTGACACCTGCCCACGCTCATTGGGCATCCAGCACTGATTAATTCTGTTTATTGCAGTGCACTTTCCATGGAATTAGGCATATTGAAATGGAATAAAGGGCCTGCTTGTGTGGGTGGTAGAGCCAGAACAGGCTTTATTTGTAAATAGCGCTCCTTGCTGCGGTGCAGCGCCGCCTTCCACGGGGCTTCCAGCTGTTCAGCCCACTTAGTTCCAGGGCCCAGTGTGAGCCCAGAGAGGGGGCAGGACGCTCAGGCCCTGAGTGGAAAAACACTTGGGAGGCCAGTCATACCCCAGCATGTAACCCGGGGGTGGTCTGTGCAGCTTGGACAGCAGGGACAGCCCTGCCTCCTGGTCTTTTTGCACTGTGCTCCCATACCCAACCAATCTCCAGTCCTTCCAAAGAGTGAACCGCTAAGCGTCTTTTGTTCCCTTAGGGACAGCCTATATTGAATGGCATTCAGAAGCAATCGTAATAGCACTTACCATCCATTAACGGGTTATTATGAGTGAGACATGGTGCTAACATTTAGATACATCTGCTTGTATTAAATCCTTTCCATAGCCCTGTGCGGTGGGGGTGGGGGCTTTCACAGCACAACTTAACAGATGAGCAACTGAGACTCAAAGAAGTGCAGTGACTTGCCCAGGGTCACACAGGGGTCCAGCACTGGCCCTTCTGGCCCTTGTAGTGACATCCTTTGTTCTACCGTTGTTTTGTTGATGCTCTCCCAGGTTGACCCACCTCCATGGCCTCTGCTGAGTCTGCCCAGGCTGAGAGCCCGCTGCTGTCTTAGATAGGATCCTTGGAACAGAACCTTTGCTTCTGGGAATGTCCCACTAGTCTCTGCCACCCGTGGCTTTGGAGCAGGCCTTCCACACATCTGGAGAAGAAATGGTACCTCAGTGACAGGGGATGGTCTGTGCTTTGCAGGTCTGTTAGGGAGCCTGGGCTGTGTGCTACCTTCATGGGCTGGACTGACCCCTCTACAGACTAGCTTTTCTAGTCCTGCCTACCTGGTCTCTCTGCTTCTTAAGAGCAACCCCTTGTGCTGGGGACCTACTAGGTGGCAGGAACTCTGCTTACATCATCCACTCAGATCTTCACACAGCTCCGCAAGGGTGGTGGAACACTGGTCCTATGCATGTCAGGAGCATGCATGTCTGACGTGTCCCAGCTTCCGGTCATGTGAGGCGGAGCCTAGGGTGTACTTCTCCCTGATGCCCAAGAAATGAAGGAAGGACTGTGGCCAGGACAGGACCCGACCAAGCTCTGATCTTGAGCCCTGTGTCCCTTGTGTCCCAGCTTGAACACAGCAGTGTTGGCATGTTGATGACGTGGTATTAGTGACTGTATTCGTTCATATTTCTCATTTCTACGACAAACTGCCCAAACAAAGCAATTTAGGAAAGGGCTTATTTTAGTTCACAGATTGGGGGTAAAGCCAATCAGTCATCGTGGGCAGGAGTGTAAGACAGGCAGGATGCAGACTGGGACTTCAGCCCGTGGAGTGACAGCATGCACATTTAGAGTGAACCCTCAATTAGACTTTCTGGAAATACCTTCTCAACACCCGGGGTATGTTTTCATGGAATTTAAGTCTAGTCAAGTTAACAAGATTCATCAACCATCATAGTAAACTTACTGCCCACATAGGATGCAAACTTCACAGCCTTCCCTTGCTCCTCGGTGCTGATTGCTTGTGCTAAAGCAGGCTGCCTGGCCCTGCCGCTCAGTGCGGGTACCCTGGGAGTGTTCCAGGGTAGAAGAAAAGTGGCTGAGGCCTGTCATGCTCACGTCTCGGCCTCCAACTTCACTCATTTACACCTGAGCTGAGAGAGGCCAGAAAAGGGGGAGTCCTGGAGCAGAGGAGCCTGACAGCCCCATGGATGCTCTCTGTTCCCTCTGGATGAGAGAAGGCTGTCATTATTACCAGATGGTGATGTTAAATGAAGGTCCTTCAGATGGGCTTTCTGCCACTTGCCCCTGGGGACCCAAACTTGGCCAGATATTAAGAGAGAAGTAGCAGAGGACAGGAGGGTGCCTTAGAAATAGTCTCTATGAAAATAATACACATACCATCTTCACGTTTATATAATTCCTGAAGAACATACCGTGATGGATTCCTTGGCAGTGCTGAGGAATTTATCCGATTTTATGGCAGTCATAAGTAAGATGACAGAAATAATCATCTAATGTTTATATAATTCTCGGGAGTCTAAGAGCATTTTGCAAACAGTGTTCTCTCTTTCCACAACTTAAAATGAATGAACCAATTTCTTGAATGACACAAACTATTCACACCTAGGAAAAGAAAAATAGATCATCTGTGTGCCCGAGCTATGTCAAAGAAAAGAAGTTTGTAGTTATTAAGCATCCCAAAAGAAAATGCAAGCCCAGACACTTTCACAGATAAAGCTGCCAAGAGGTTCAAGAAGTACAGTGTAGTCTCCTCCTAAAAACAGACGAGGTCGCAATCCCAGGTCATTTTGTGAAGCCAGCACAATATACTACTACGACCAAGCAAACTCCGTACCAGGAAGAAACCAGGAAGAGCATAGTCCTTCATGGATGTAGGTCCTAACACCCCCAGGAGAGCATCATCAAATCCAGGAAGAACAAAGGGACTAGAGGGATGCCTCAGACCGCGTAAGTGTGAAGACAGGAGCTGGGATACCCAGCACACACAGAATGCCACAGGTGTGGTGGCCACCTGCAATCTCAGGACTCTGGAGGCAGAGACAGGCTCCCAGAGCAAGCTGGCCATGCTGGACTACGTAAATCTGTATGCTGTAGGTTCAAGTCAAAGATCCCACCAGAATAGTTAAGATAGAGAGAAATCACATGACACTTAGCATCCTCTGCTGTCCACATGCATGAGCATACATGTGCATCTGCGCGTGCGCACACACACACACACACACACACACACACACACACACACCTGAGCAAACTGGGGATTGAAGGAAACAAATAAAGGAAGAATATATTTTTAAAAAACTATTCAGGGACTAGAGAGATGGCTCAGTGGTGAGGAACACTTACTGCATGAGACCCATGTCAGACCCCATGTCACAGCACCTGATGCCTTCTTCTGACCCTCACATGTCACTACACTAATGCTTACATACTCCCCCCCACACATAATTAAAAACAACATCTTAAAATAATACATACAGCAAAGATGAATCCTGAAGCTTCATTCACATGTTGGAAAACTAAATGCCTTTGCCTGAAATTAAAGAGCAACAGAAGGTGAACAGAATCTCTTGCTGGTGCACAACCTTCCTAGTGCTGCAGCCCTTTGATACCATTCCTCGTGTTGTGGTGACCCCCAAACATAACATTTGATGATACCATTCCTC
>NC_022016.1:7230103-7230892 GCF_000317375.1 Microtus ochrogaster
TGACCCCCAAACATAACATTTGATACCATTCCTCGTGTTGTGGTGACCCCCATACATAATATTATTTCGTTGCTACTTCGTAATGGTAATTTTGCTACTGTTGTGAGTCATAATGTAAATATTAGATATGGAGGTGGTCTTAGGTGACCCCCCAAAGGGGTCGCACAACACACAGATTGAACACCACTGTACTGCAGGAATGCTCAAGGCAAAGCATGAACGACCTTAGGCAGGGAAAGTGTGGGGCTGGACAAAGACCTCCAGCCAGGCCGGACCTCCTAATGTTCCCACAACCTCCCAAGCATTGCCAACAGGAGAGCAATGTGGAGCAGAAGCAGAACCTGGGAGGGGGGAGGGAGGAGGGGACAGTGGCTCATCTCAGCTTCACTCTGTAACTGCAGCTGCAAGTTCTTTCTCCTCCTCAAGAATGTGGATTGGGACTTCTGAAACCATGTCATTTCAAAGAAATGTTAAGCTAGTCTGAGTTCGCAGGGGCCAGGATTACAGATTTACAGGAAGAAATGGGGAAAACCCTGTGCTGCAGGACTCGTCAGCTCACAGAGAGAGGGTGAGAGGGGCGGTTCAGAACCACACAGAGCTCACGAGGCTTACATTATGCTCTGAACACACAGTGCCTGAGCCATGCTCAAGAGAGGCTGGAAGTGCTTGAGGCAGAGACGCCCCATACAACACACACACATTCACACTCACGCACACACACATGCACGCACACGTGCACGCGCATGCACAGACATACACACATGCACACACACATGCACAGACACGCAC
>NC_022016.1:7231352-7232404 GCF_000317375.1 Microtus ochrogaster
AAACACACATACATATAGACACACACAGACACACAAAGACAGACATGCACACTACCCACCCATGTCTGGTTGTGAACACTGTTCTCCATGTAAAAAGAATATAAGGACCTGGGCTCTTGGTAAAAAGGACTAACGTCAGGTGGGAAGATCACAGACAGCATCATGTGACTTCTTTCTTTATGACTCTATTTCGGGAATGCTGGCCCAAGCCTGTAATCCCGACTCCTTTAGAGGTCAAATCAGGAAAAATGCTGAGGCCAGCCTTGTCTTGTGTGTATGTGTGTGTGCACGCATGTGGGTGTTCTCATGAAGCCCAGGTTGGACTCAGACCACTACCTGTGGAGGATGACCTTGAACTTCTGGCCCTCTGGTAATCCTGAGTGCTGGGAGCACAGGCCTGTAGCCACACCCACTGGTTCTGGGGAATTCAACACAGGGGGCTGTGTATGCTACACAAGCAGCTCTACCACCTGAGCTGCATCTGAGCCCTCGCTCGTAATTCAGATGCCAGAAGGCAAAGACGAGCTAACATAGAATCAAGCAGAAAGGTAAGTAGATGCAGTACATTCAGTGTGTGTGCACAGTGCTCCTGAAGGCAGGGCACACTCACAGCCTGGCTGTGCACTGAGGTGATGACAGAAAGGGCTGAGTAAACAAATCAATACCCATTTGTGAGATGGCACAGAGAAACTGTGGAACAGATCAGTCTGTGGGCAAAAAGAGAGAATTATTGGGAATCAGACCCACAAGGCCATCTCTGGGGAGGGGAGGTGCATAGAGAAGAGCAGAATGGTGGAAAAGCAAGCAGATTTTGTGTGACAGTCAGCAGGGTGGGTCTGAGCTGAAACATGCCCAGATTGCCCTTGCCAGGGGTAGTTGACCTTTGGCAAAGGTTAAGGGAGGTTCCTGGAGGAGTAAGGGCAGTCCCTAATGAAAAGAAAATGCCTTGAGAGAAATCTTTAGGCTTGCTTGCCTGGTAATGATCCTCTCTTTACCCTGCCAGAGTCACCAGCACTGCCATGGGGTGGGGGTGCTAAGGACTTGACACCACT
>NC_022016.1:7233324-7243942 GCF_000317375.1 Microtus ochrogaster
ACTATAACATAGGGACATGCGGCTGACACCACTATAACACAGGGACATGCGGCTGACACAACTATAACATAGGGACATGCACCTGACACCATCATAACATAGGGACATGCACCTGACACCATCATAACATAGGGACATGCATCTGACACCATTATAACGTAGGGTCATATGAAAATCGCACTAGAGCATCATAGTTACGTCACAACTGCATTGTGGGGCAGGGCTGAAAAGTGGGTAGACTCTCAAACGCCAGACTATTTCTTTGGATCATCCCTTCTAGTGTGTTCCCAGTAGAGGATGGAGAAAAAGCAATGCTAACCCTGAACACACCTCTGAGTTGGACGTTAATAGGTTTTCTGCCTCCAATAATGAGTTTCTCCTTTGAGGCAGTAAGCCAGATCTAGTCAAATTGAAGAGTATAAACAGATGTGTTAAGCAAAGCAACTACTTGACCGGTTCACCGATCTCAGAAAAGGCCAAAGAAGTCACGTGATGATTGTATCCAAGTGTGGTCTAAAGCTGAGACTTAGGTGGGAACTTAGCTGCGTGCGCGACTGGCAGCTTCAGGGGAGGAGGCAGCAGTAGGGGGAAAGAATGCGGAACTGGGCTCTGACTTTTTCCTCTGTTCTGAGACTCTGGGCAGACAGGGTTTGGGGACAGGGGACGGGGAGGAATGAGGCTTCCTGTACCATGGCAGGACAAGCCAGAGGCTCCAGCCGAAGAGGAGTAATGCTGTTTTAGAACAGGACTGTGCTTCCCGATTGCAGAAATAATCTTGCTCATTGTATAGAAGAGAAAACATCTCCTAACTAGGTCTGCAGAGAGCTGCTTCCTCTTCTACCTGCCTAAATGCCTGACCTCCCCACCCGGACGTGGCAAACCTAGACAGCCCAAATCCCGGAAGACGCACCCTGCTGAGTCCTGAACTATCTCAGTGGTCAATAGCCTACCAGCCTCCATTAAAGACATTTGCTCAGAGTAACACAGCAAGGAAGTGGTGGCCCTGCACTGATATCTGACCATCTCGCTGGGAACCCCACATATGTGTGACAGAAGTAATAAGCACCCGATGTTTCAAGCTCCCCAAAACTACGCTGTGCCCTCTGCCCTGCCCCTGCCTTCAGCACACCGAACACCGGCAGCTAGTCCTGGTTTCTGTGTGCCTTGCTTTAAGGCTTGGGACCTGGAGGGTCCTAGCAGTTCCGACTGCAGCGGGTAAAAGCCTGGTGGATAACAGATGGGCTGGCTGAGCGAGAGCAAGCCAGTCTTTCAGATGCGTGACAATCACCAGCATTTAGAGAGGGCGGTTTGTGCCAGGCACAGTCCTTTAGCCCTGTGAAGAAGGAGACCCTGACCATAGCCCTGCTTTACAGGTGGGGATCTGAAGCGCAGAAAGGTTTAGCCACTTTCCCAAGGTCACACAGCTAGTAGGCAGAGGTGCTGGGACCAGAAGGGATAAGATTCAGTCCTGACAATCTTGTTCCCATCCCTTCCCTCTCATGCCTTCTAGCCAGTTCTAGCAGCTCTCACCAGGAGCCTTTCTGAAGTAGTTCTCAGCATGCAGGGCTTTCTGATGCTGATGGCTGGGTTCTGACTCTGTCTGTGGTGTGTCTGCCTCATGCTTCCCTGTGGGCTGTGTCTGCTCCGTCTCTGGTCTCCCCAGGGACACTGCTGGCCTCTTCAAGACTAAGATAGAAAAGTGACCTCCCATCCTCTTCCTGCAAACCACGCCCCTCCATGTGCCTTCCTTGAGTCGTCACTGCTGCCCTCAGGCAGCCCTAGGAGGACCTGATGGCCCTGGCCTCATTTTGCCCCATCCAGCAGCTTGCCCTGAACCTATTTGCTAACCAGTGAGTGGAGCTTGGGCAGACTCCAGAGGCTCCACCCACAAGAAACCTGCTCCAAAGGGGAAGGCTCCAGGACACCTTTTTATTACTTGAGCAGAGCTCTGACCTGTTTCTGTGAATTCAGACACAGTCCCAATGACAGTAGGCTGCCCGTAGGCACACTGACTTTTGTCACCAGTGCGACTGTCTTAGCCCTGTCCTTACACGGAAAAATGCTGCATTGCCACCTAACCTCTGTGCACTGCCAGCCCTCTGCAGAATGGGGGCCTGAGGCGGAGATGCTGGTATATCTGCCATGCCTCCAGGATAGGGCCTGGCTCAGCTTCTTTGTTTCTTGTGCTGACCAGGCAGGCCTGTATCTGGCTCACCATGCAGCTGTGATGACATTGAACTTCTGGCGTTCCTCGCTCCATCGTAGTACTGGGATGGCGTACCCGCACTCCAGCACCCAGTTTATGTTGTGCTCCCAATGCACGAGGGCTTGTGAAGTGCCTTGTCAACTGAGCTATATCCCGCCCACAGGGCCCATCCACCCAATCCTGTGACAGCGACAGCTCAGTGATTGGAGGGGACACTCTGCAGACATGCAGGTTCTACTTGGAAATTGCTTCTGGCTGAATGAGTAACAGAAAGAGGCCTAGTGCCCTGCTCTCTAGAGAGGTGTCACCATGAGTGCAATAGTAACAGAAAGAGGCCTAAGTGGCCGGGTGTCTAGAGAGGTGTCACCATGAGTGCAATAGTAACAGAAAGAGGCCTAAGTGGCCGGGTGTCTAGAGAGGTGTTACCATGAGTGCGATGCTGTGATCCCTGAAGAACCTGACTGAACACGAGCACCTGACTTCCTCGGTGTGGTTGAGGAAAAGATTTTTCTTGTCAACCAGAGGCGTCTGGAAGAGTCTAGACTGAACAGGACCATAAGAGGAGGGAGAGGGGGAGAACGAGAGAGAAGAGGAGAGGGCAAGCAAACCCAGAGAGGAGCCGAGGACCAAGAGAGTGCATATCGGAAGAGAAACTACAGGAAGGGTATCCAAGCCCAGCCCCTGGGCTAAAGAGGTCTAGCGTAGGGCGTGGGTGAGGAGCTGGCAGGAAGTACAAGTACTAAGTAAGCCTTATCCCAGGCTTCTTCGGGACCTAACAGAACCCACATATTTATCATGCCAAGACCCCGTCCTTGCCACTTTCCCAACATTGACCCCATTGATCCCGCAGCAAGCGTGAGGTAAGGGGTCCCATCCTTCGTCCACCAGTGTGATGTTTAGAGAGCTCCAGTGACTCACCCAATGTTACAGAACTAAGACGTGGCAAAAGCAGGCTTGAACACAGGCAAGGTGACGGAGAGTCATTCCCAGGAGAGCTCTTCAGTACCAGGTAAGGAAGCCCACTATGGCCATACACAGAAAGTGTCTGTGTGGCTGGGCCACAAGGTGGACCAATACTTGACAGCCATCTGCATGCCCAGTGCCTAGACAGCAGCTGCAGAACCAAGCTGGTGCCCGGTGTGGTGTGGATAGTGGTCAGCTGTGCAGTTGATAGTCACAAGGAAGAGATTAACGGAGGAACATTAGAGGCAGGGTGCACAGGGCGTAGAGCAGGTGGGCAGAAGGGGCAGGGAGGAGCACAGGGTAGGTGACGCCAGCTCCAGGAGCTGTTTCAGGTCCTTGCAGCAGCTGGACACACTTGGGCTTGCATAATTCATAAGCCCAGGAGCTGTTAGCTGAGGCTGGTAGGTGGAAAGCAACCAGGCTATCAGAGTTTGGGGTGTCATGAGAGACATGTAGACACACACGTCTGTAAATGTATGTGCATGTGTGTGCACATGGGACCAGAGTTTGGTTGGTACAGCTGGTCGGCTTGTACTGTACAGTCAAATTTCAGAACATTTCAACAGAGCCATGGATCCCACCTCCCTGGGAGCTCTAATATTCTCTGTCCCCATCTTTGTCCCCAGGGCACTGTATGTCTGTGAATCACCCAGTATGTGGTGGCCTTTGGACTGTCTCCTTCCACTTAGCACAGTGCAGCCTGTGTCAGTACATTCATTTTTATGGCTAAATAATATACTGTCACGTGGTGGTACCGCATGACTCGGTCAGTAGCCAGCGGGCTATTGGGCTGTTGTCATCTGTTAGCATCTTCCACTTTCTCTATCTACATTCTAGATGATTGATTAATTAGCTGTGCAGACGTGTGTCTCACATCTTCCACTGTGCCTTCCCATGTGCCGTGATTAAGCCCCTAAACACAGTCTGGAAGAGTTGTGTGATGATATCCCATCCCATAGCTGCAATATTTGCCTGACTGTTCCCTTGAAGTCAAGCATTTAGCTGTTTCTAATTGAAATAAGGTTTTTCCAAAAGAGCAGCAAAATGAGAGAAACCTCAGAGGAACTTCCCAGAGGAGCTTACGTCAGCTCCCAGCTTCTTCCTGCCTGCAGGCCGCAAAGCCTGGTAGAGGGCAGGAGTGATTTAGCCCAAATTGCTAACAGGCTCTTTCCGGCATGGGTGAGGATATGTTTTTTGCCAGGCAGGAGGCAGAGCAGGCCCCTCTTCCCCAAAACCACAGAGCATAGGGAAATGTTTTTGAAAGACGAGAAAATGGCAGCTGGTTAAGCCATATACCCCAGACCTTATGCTTTTTTTCTGGAATCTTTTTACTTCTTCTCATCTGTCCTAGTCAGTGTTCTACTGCTGTGAAGAGACTTCATGACCATGGCAGCTCTTAAAGAGGAAAACATTTAATTGGGGCTTGCTTACAGTTTCAGAGGTTTAGTCCATTGTTAACATTGTGGGGAGCATGGTGTCATGCAGGCAGACATGATGAAGAAGTAGCTATGTCCAGATTCACAGGCAACAAAAAGAGAGAAACTCAGGGATTGGTATGGGCTTTTGAGACATCAGAGCCCATCCCCCAGTCACGTACTTCCTCAACAGGCCACACCTCCTAATCCTTTCAAATTGTGCTACTCTCTAGTGACCAAGATTTCAAATATACGAGCCTATGGGTGCTAGTCTTATTCAACCCACCAATCATCCTTGGTCACGTGATCTTTGTATGCAGCACAAACTGAGGGTTTCAGCACCAGATGTATAAATTGACAACATGGCCGCTCCAAAGTATGGTTAAGTTGAAACGTTTTATTGTAGATATGAGGGAGAGCACAGCCAGGAGCATCTGGAAGAGTCCAGAGTAGGGGAGAAAGAAGTAGACAGAGCATGACCAGCAGACTGGACTTGGCCAGGAGAAGAGTGGGGATGAAGACAGAGAGGGCCAAGGGCAAGGACGGAGACAGGGCACAGAGAGCCCTAAGAGAGGATAGCAGGGCTCTAAGGAGAAAAGACTGCCTGGGGAGGGAGGCTGGGCCGGAATGCCAGCATTCCCTCTGCTGTGCCATTTGTTCCTTCTGCCACTGGCAAAGGAAACAGCTCCTTTGGTAGAGACCTGGCTTCACCATTTCCTGAGGAGTGCTGACGAGCTGGGTTTTTCTTTGGACCTGACATACACAATTTGGAGATGATAGAAAATGAACTTGAGAGTCCCCAAATTTGCAACTCAGGACTCACACTGGAGAGTAGGTAGGCCTATTTCTTCCCAGTTCTCTTAATGTAATTCAAGATCACACTGAGATGAGCAGTGTTAGCAGCAATAAAAGCCCAAGTTCAGAAGTAATGTGTCCACTGTCCACCGTAGACAGTTGTACCGCAGTCTTGGGGAAACTCCTTCCAGGTGTTTATGGCTGCACAGAATATAATAAAAACACTAAGACTTAGCAACACTGGACTAAAGTGCTGTGCCCTTCTTCCCAAAAATCTAGCTCCGAGATCCTCCTCTGTTGGGAAAGCTGTTACAAAATGATAGCAAAACAGAAAGGTTCAGCTGTTACTGTATAATCCTGAGGTGTGTGTGTGTGTGTGTGTGTGTGTGTGTGTGTTTTCAGGTGCATGTAGATGTGCTCACATGTTATACATGAGTGCTGTATTTACATCATTTCCCCACCTCTCCTCCTCTAAGTCCTATCTTGTATCCACACTTCTCAAATTCATGGCCTCTTCTCTAAATATATATATAAACTGTTGAGTTCATTTAATGGTGTGTGTGTGTGTTTAGTCCTGACTGGGATTAACTAACCCACCAGGGGTCTCTCGTTTGGGGTGAGATATTTTCCCCCATTCATGCTGGTATGCCAGCTGGCATCATTGGGCTGGTCTTGTTTAGGCAACCAACCATGCTCTGACTGGCTCACAACCACACCTGTGACTCCACTCCCAGGGAATGTGACACCCTCTAATGGACCCCTTGGGCCCCCACTTACCCACACATAGACATATGATAAAAATAATAATAAATCTTTAAAAGATAGTTTTGTTGCTTTTGAGGCAGAAATTAGGTTTCAGTTTTACAGTGGTAAAAATACTAGAATATTAATAATTTTGATACCAGTGAATCTTATTTTACCAGTTCTGAAACCAAAACAAATCATAGACAACAACAATGAACCCTGAAAGCATCTACACCCTAGTGCCCTGAACCCATGAATGTTTAAGTTTATGTTGCCAGGGGAATTAAGGTCCCGGTGGAATTCAGCTGCCACCTGTCTGCCCTTGAGATCCCAATGATCCCAGATGAGCCTGCTGATAGTGGGATGGGAACCAGGAAGAAGCCATGGAGTGTGGAAGTCTTGACTTGAAGATGCTGCCTCTATGGGCAGAGCAGCCATCAAGAGCCCAGTGCTATGAGTGGCCTCTAGAAGCTTAGAAAGAGCAAGCTGGGCTCTCCCAACTCTGCAGAATGGAACGTGGCCTTTCTGATGTTTTGCTTTTGGAGTAATGGGGTATGTGTTAGACTTCTGACCTCTAGGCCTGCAAAACTGGGGTCATGGATGTAGTCCAGGGGCGTAGGGCTTGCCTAGGACACAGGAGGCCCTGACTGTGATTCCCAGCATCGTTACATTGGCCATAGTGGCACACACCTGTAATTCCACCAAACCACAGTCATCCTCAGTTACCTAGAGACTTTAAGGCCAGCCTGGGCTACACAAGTTCATGTCTCTTCCCCAATGCCCCCTCCCCAAAAAGGTCCCGCAAGATGGCTTAGTGGGTGAAAAGCCATTTGCAGCTAAGCCTTATGGCTTGAGTTTAATCCCCAGAACCCATGATGAGATGAGAGCACTGACTCCAGCAAGCTGTGCTCTGCCCGCCAAACATGCATTCTGGTACACGAGTGTGTGAACAAGAAGAAATAAATAAACATTTAGACATTTTAAATTGAAAGTGTGTGATGACAAAGCAGTGCTGTTTTAAGCACTAAGTTTCTAATGGCTTGTTATAGCAGCTGCAGGTCACTCACAGAGTGTGCCACACATCCTGCCCCTGTTCTAGCTCAGCCCTGGCTCCACTCTTCCCTACTCGGCACCATCCAGTGTGGGGCTCAGTGGTGACAGCTGGGTGATGTGCACTTGGAAGGGCAGGGCCACACCCTTTCTAATACCTAGCACAGAAGCAGTCTGAGCCAGACATCATGATGCTGCAGGAAACACTGACTTGGAAGGCTTTTTCTTCCCCAAGTGTTTTGCCTTCAAATAGTGTGGGGTGAAGAAGATGGCTCAGCAAGCAAAGTGTTTCTGCACAAGCATGGGGACACGGGTTATAGCCACAGAAAACCTGAATGTCGCTAGCGAGGCTGCAACCCCAGCCCTGGGGGACACAGAGCAGGGAATCCCAGGACTCACTTTCTAGCCATCTACAGAATAGCATGCTGTATGCTCAGTGAGACCCCCTCTCAAAGAGTAAGGTGAGCACTTGCAGAAGACACCGACATTGACCTCTGGTGTCCATGTGCGCGTGCGTGCGGACACACAGAGTTAAAGAACTCTCTAGGGTCGTACAATTCACATTGCTGTGTTTCCAAATGTTCCTAACAGTGTATCAGGACAGAGAACTAAAACGAAAGTCTAGTCGTGGGCCCTTCTTCATTACCCTCTAATTGTGTGCATGTGTCTTATATGTAGGCTTCGCCTGCGGCACCTTCTTGCAAACCACTTTTGTTATTTCTTATGTAAAAGGTAGTGAGCCTTAGGTACCCTTAGCACTTGGCCTGTTAATGTGCTACTCAGGAATCATGTGGCTATGCCCAGTGACCTTTGTTGGTTTGTTTTATAGCTATAGTTCTGCACCATGATTTATTTGGCCATTCTTTTCTGTATGAATATTTAGTTTTCTTTATTTTTGCAAGTACAAATGCTACTACAATAAGTGGCCATGTGTTTATGTGGGTTTTTTTTGGAAGTATTTTTTATGAGAAATTTCTGGAAAGGAGCTTCTAAGATACTCCGTCCTGAATTCCCAGTAGGATATGTGAGAGTCTGCTTGTTTCTCCAGTCTGGCAAGTGCCTATTCAATGTTTCTCCAGTGGGATGGGCTATAAATTATATCTTGGTATAGTTTTACTGTTCAGTTTTCTTATTATCAGTGAAGCTGATGTGTTTTCATTGCTTAAGGGCCATTTTGTCATTTTTGTGATTTATTTAAATCTTACTGTTAGAGTTTTGGATCCCCTCCCTCACCACCACACACACACACACACACACACACACACACACACACACACACAATATTTAAGCATTCTTTAGCCTTACCTGTGATATATATATTACACACATTTCTGCCTCATGGCTGATTGACACACTGTAGATAGAGTAGCCTAAGCAATGGGCATTAATTTCCCCAGTTTTCGAGGTTGATGAGTGCCAGGTTAGTGTGGTTGGCTGATTTGGTTCCTGGTGAGTCTGATTTTGTGACTGTCTTATCCCCAGGTCCCCATGTGGCCAAGAAGGGATTCTATTGTCTCTCATCTTCCTAGAAGGGCACCTTTGGATTAGGACCCTACCCTTCTGACCTCCCTAACTTTAGGCTCTGTATTCTTCATGGTTTGAATGTAAAATGTCTAGTCCGATTCCCTGTCCTATTTCTACTGGCTGTTCTGCTTAGATGTTAGGAGGAGGCTGTCCTGGCTGCACACCTGCTGCCAGGCCTCCTCTGAGGTGGACTGTACCCCCTAGACTCTGTAGTGGTATGGCTTCCAGAGACTCGGGCTGTGGCCTCTGTTCTTCCCTAATAGATTTATGACCTCTCGGTCTGCAAAACTGAGGTCATGGAAGTAGTTCAGTGGCATAGTGCTTGCCTAGGATGCAGGAGGCCCCAGCTGTGATTCCCAGCCCCGCTACCTCTGTCATGGTGGTACACACCTCCAACTCCAGCAGTCCAGGATCAACCTCAGCTACCAAAATTTTTATTTATTTATTTATTTATTTATTTATTTATTTATTTATTTATTATTTATTTATTTAAATCCAAAGATAAAAACTGCCTGTCCTGGCAGCATGGGCTTGTAATTACAGCTACTCTGGAGGCTGAAGCAAGATTTCATGTTCAGCCTGGCCCACATAGTGAATTCCAGCCAGCCTGGGCAGCTCAGTGAAACTATATTTCCAGAGGTAGGGCGTTTGCCTAGCATGCATGAGTATCTGGGTTCAATGCTCAGTACTTTAAAAAAGGTAATTAATTAATTAAAAATAATTTCATTTTAAAATAATAAACATTATTATTTATACTTTTAAATATTTCTGACTAATACAATTATTTTTGTTGTTTTTTGCTTTTCGGGACATGGTGTCTCTGTGTGGTCCTGGCCATCTTGGAACTCTCTCTCTGTGTAGACCAGGCTGACCTTGAACTCACAGAGAGCTTCTCTTGCCTCTGCCTCCTAAATGCTGGGATTGAAGGTGTGCACCACCACCTGTCCAATTAATTTATTTTGAAAAACTGCTACATTTATTTTTAGGGCTAAGATTTAGAGAAAACTGAGCCTGCAGTACCGAGTTATGCAGTGCTCTTTCCTGCAGGGACATGGAGTTTCACCTCCAGGCCTTACCTCTCCTTCCTGCATATTTCAGTTTCTGTGACGCTGGAAGTGCAGCCCAGGACCTCCTGCCTGGGAGCAGGTGCTGAGCTTCTGCCTGTCATTGCATCCGTGCTCACAGTTCTGTGGGGTTTACTAGATGAATAATGCCATGTAGTCAATATTTCAGTGCCATCCAGTGTGGCCGCCTCCCTTAGCCCTCCACGGTCCATGTACCTTCCCTCCCCAAGCTCCCAAGCCCCTCTGATCATCCCATTGTCTGTCTCTATCTTCCTGTCTGTCCACAGTGACACAGAGTTGGAAGCACACCACACACCGTACAGCCTTTTTAGCTTTCAGATCAGCGTCTTCCTTTGCCACATTGTTTTCTAACATATTTGTTGAGACACAGCATCAAGCATGGCTGTGAGGGTTAGCACAGCAGCTCCGCGTGGGCCTACCACCTGCCATGGCCAGCCTGGGGGAATAACATGCTGGGGACCTTGATGACTCTTCTCTGCTCTTCTTTAGTGGACTAAGGACTGCTCTAAGCAATAATTACTGTACCACAACTCTGCAGTAAATGTTGAAGGTCCTTCAAGTCTGATTTTATTTTTCTACATGAACTTTCATGTTAACTCCTGATGAACTCCGGCTGCAGTTTTTACTAGGCTGCCTTTGCAACGAGCTGCAAACAGGCAGTGCCCAACCCTCCAGCACAGAGGCTGCCTCTGCCTCTGCCCTTAGAATTCCTGTCTTTGAAGTAGAAGGGCTCCAAGTCTGCTTCATATGGTACTGCACACTTCTTGTCTGTTCTTAGGAATTGTCTTCATATGGTACTGCACACTTCTTGTCTGTTCTTAGGAATTCTCTTCATA
>NC_022016.1:7244375-7245944 GCF_000317375.1 Microtus ochrogaster
CCTCCCTTCCTCCCTCCCTCCCTCCCCCCTCCTTCTTTTCCTCCCTCCCTTTCTCCCTCCATCCATGCGTGTGAAGGCAGCCATACACATCCCTGTGTATGTGGAGTCCAGAGGATAAATGGAGGTCAGAGAGCAATATTTTGGGGAGTCTTCCACTTGGTTTTGAGGCAGGGTCTCTCTTGTTTCTACTACTTTGGTGTGTACTTTAGGCTACCTGGCCAGTGATCTTACCGGGAATTCTTACCTCTCCTCCATCTTCTTTGCACGCCACCACATCCAGGTTTTTGCGTGAGTTCCAGATCTTGAACTCAAGTTGACAAGCTTGGGTAGGGAACGCTTTTACCCAGTGAGCCATCTTCCTAGCCCTCCAGTTTCCTTTCTTGTAGAATAAGATGATTTGCAATAAATTCCATTTCTCAGTGCCCTGTCTGTGCATCCAGCAAAAACAAACTTACGATTTGTCTTTCTGCCTCTTTGCCATCTTTGTGACTGATTATTCAGCTACGGTTCCCTGCTTCACTCTGTGGAGCTGGGCTTCAGGTACCTGTCTCTCACAGGTCCAGGCCTTGTCAAACCCAACATTTCCACAACAGGGAAATGTCCCATGCTTGTCTGCAAGAGCCCAAGGCCTGGGTCTGGCTCTCATTTTTCAGTTCACTTTACTGCCCATCCCAGGGCTCTGTTGAGCATTTTCTGGGTGGTACCATCCCAAAGGTGCAGGACCCTGGCTTTGAATTCTCCCGTCCAGTATGACCAGACGGTGACAGGAACTATGAGGCTGTTGGTGACTCCTGTCTCTGAGGAGCAGGCAGGCTCAGGTGAAGAGTAGAGGGCAGAGGGCCTGGACCAGAGAAACAGCGTGTAGTCTTGAGGAGCGAGAATTCTGTGTGTTAACCAATAGAGAGCTAACAAGTAGAGCGCCACTGAAAGACCGTGGTGGGAACTGCAGAGGAAGCCACTGCCCGGGGCAGGGTTAAGGAGGGAGCGACAGGATCACTTAGGGACAGCTGTTACAGGTGGGTGAGGTTGGAGCACCCAGACCTGCCTTAGAGACATTGTAACTGCATTCAGAGTGAAGCTGGTGCCCTGTGGGGAAAACAGACCTCGATACAGCAGCCAGTGGGTTGGGAGGCCAGGGCTTGGGAGCTGGAGAGCCTGGTGGAAAAGCAGGCTCACAGAAAGACCCTGGGGAAGGGCTTAGTTTATTAAAGTAGTCATTGTTAACAGGTGGTCAAAGAAATGGAGACTCTTTGGCTGGGGACTGGCTTTCAATTTCCTTAATTTTAATTAATTTAAAGATAAATGCTGGGATGAACTAGGAGGGGTAGAGGAAGGGGAAAGCTATTCAAATTATATTGTATGAAAAAGAATCTATGTTTAATAAAAGTGAGAAAAACTTAAACCGTAAATGCAGCAGTTCCCATTAGAGCATGTCGTGGAGTCCTGTCCAGTGTGGTGAGGATAGATGTCATGGTGTTCCTGTCCAGTGTGGTGAGGATAGATGTCATGGTGTTCCTGTCCAGTGTGGTGAGGATAGATGTCATGGTGTTCCTGTCCAGTGTGGATGTC
>NC_022016.1:7248491-7253980 GCF_000317375.1 Microtus ochrogaster
TGGTCTGATGGTCCACTGGGGTAGGAAAGGAGTCTCCGTCTGGGGTCATACTATTCTGTCACCATCCTACTCTGGGCATTCTTGGACAAGTGCTTTTACCTTTCTGATCTTCACTGCTCTCGTCTAGAAAAGAAGAACCCTTAAGGTTCTTAAGGTCAGAGCAGAACCAAGTGGTCAGCTGGCCCAAGTCCGGCACTCCCCAGTTCCATGTGGGCTATTCTCTGGAAAGTCCCTAGCACTGACTTCAAGGCCCTAGCTCTGACCTTGATCCAGTCTGACTGTGGGTGAGTCCATCCCCCTGTCTCATCTCAGGTTTCTCATGCTGCCCTGAAGCCTTAGATCAGGCCTCCACATGGAGACTACAGATCTGCCAAGGTTGCAAGAAGGGAGCAGGTGCCACAGGCTGGAATTGAGCCTGAATGGACTTTGCCGTACCGCCCACTGCCTTTTCGGTAGGTTCTGCTCGGGCAGAATCTATGTTTATAGAGGCTCAGCGTGTGACCAGCCCCTTCCATCCTGGTCCTTACCCCTACCCCAGCTTGACACTGACCCCAGTCTTTTTTAAGTACGGGCAAGGCTTGCTGACTTCCGAACTGTTGGGAAAAGCTGATGTTGTCTCATTAAAACTGCATTGTTCACTTGTCGTGAAAGGGGTGGGCGGGGTGGGGGCCATTAAACTTTTATACCTTACATGGAAAACTATTAAAGATTCATAATTGCAATAAAATCCTTAATAGAATGGGAATGCTAACTGTGGTGACACTGTAATCAGCTGGGCCCCCTTTGGGGCCCCATAGTCTGCTGCAGTGAGTCCTTGGAGTTTGGTAGAGTCCCAGAGGGTTCATGAGACCTTCCAGCCTTGGTAAGGGTACAGGGCTGGAAACAGGAAGTCCTTGGGTCCTTTCCAACGATCCTGTCTCTCTCTACTCAGCACAGGGATGGAGTTCTTGGCAAACTTCTTTGCCGACAACCTTTGCTAAGGGATCTCAGAGCCACTGTCGCCCACCCCAGCTTCTCGCTTCTCTTTCTTCAAGCCCTGTCACCAGCGTGCATAGAGTCCCTACGGTCGTGAAGCCCAGGAGAGGCAGGCTGCTTTGTTTGTTTCCTTGTGATGGTGCCTTGTCTGCCCAGCCCGGCCTGAAACTGGTGATGCTCCTGCCTCAGTGCCCAGGCGCTGGTTGCATGTGTGCTTCCCTAAGTCTAGCACATCTCCATGTCTTTTCTCCTCCTCCTTTTTTGAAATTTTGAGTAAAAAGTTTTATGAGACCATTATCATTTCGAAGGCCTTTGAGAAGGTTATTTACACTAATGAACATTTTCACAGTCTGAAAAAAAATTATGTTTCTGCTGATGACTGTTTTTCTATTGGATCCCCTCGCTACACAGAAGCATAAGAAACCCCCATCAGAGCTTCTGTTAGTTCAAATGTGGCAAATCCATAAAGGAGGCTGTGTGTGTGTGTGTGTGTGTGTGCTTGCATGTGCGTGCATGCGTGTGTGTGTGTGTGTGTGTGTGCGCGCGCGCGTAGTTAGACGAGAAACATTCTTATGAGGGTCCCCTCATAGTGTGTCTTCTCAGCACTCAGTCGAGGGACAGTGAAAGCTGGGGGCAGAAGGCCACATCTCCAGTCTTGTCACATTCACTTCTGAGTAGAAGCCAAGATATCTGTAAATTTAGATGACAATAGGAACTTGAGGGTGGGCAGTGTCACAAGATGGTCAGGTGATGCTGGAAGCAGACGTGGTGGGGACGGTGGGAGGACTCGCAGAGACGGAACGGCCGGGTTTAGTTGGTGAGTGAGTGGTGAGGGCGTCGGCGTAAGTAGGAGTCTTCAGAAACAACTCACACGTACTGAGTACTGACCATAGGCTCTCCTCTATATGTCCATCCTGTGTTTGCTGAGCACCTAATATGTGCTATTTGAAGAATGGGAGACACAGTGTGGGCATGCTACTCACTCAGGAGTAACAACAAGTATTTTCTGAGTTTTCCAGAGGAGGTAACTGGGAAATGAGGTAACTCATATGCATAGTGGGTAAATGACAGAATCTGGACTTGGATCCAGACTCCGAGGTCCCCTTCAAAACACCCTGTTCCCCATGGTCTGTTACATAGCAATGAGGGTGGCCCAATCACCAGGGTGTTGTTCCCAATTTGAGGGTGGAAGCTAAGAACCATGAGAATAATTTTTTTTTTTTGAGACAGGGTTTCTCTGTGGCTTTGGAGCCTGTCCTGGAACTAGCTCTGTAGACCAGGCTGGTCTCGAACTCACAGAGATCCGCCTGCCTCTGCCTCCCAAGTGCTGGGATTAAAGGCGTGCGCCACCACCGCCCGGCCCATGAGAATAATTTTTTCAGATCCCTTGGAGGCTGCGTGAGCCACCCTGCTGCCTCCTAGGGCCTCCCTCGTTCCTATGTGGGCCCCACATTGTAGAGTGTGAATCCTGCCTCCTGGTGGCCAAGCTCAGAGGAAAGCAATGCCCTGTCGTGCCTGTGTGTCTCATTTTCTCAGAGCACTAGAACGTGAGCCTGCCACCGGGTGGCCTGGAGGTGATGGGGCAGGTTTCCCTATGCCATGAAATGAACAGTATTCCCATGGCCCAGTCCCCCCTCCTCCACCACTAGTCCCAAAGAGGGTAGCCATGGTGACCAATAAAATAAAACTGCCTTCCCTCACATATCCTCCGCCATCCTCCTGTCAGTACTCACCGCCTCCCATTGCCCCGTGGACCAGGGTTGAGAGCACCCTGCACTGGCTCCATTGTTTCCCATGTCCTTGCCGAGCCTCAGTTTCTCCAAGGAGAGCCAGGGAAGGTTCAGGTGAGTATATTATTTTGCCCCTTTCTTTCTACCTTGTTTATACACACATCTCACTCTGGACTGGGCTCATAGCTTTTCTCTGAAAGGGTGAGAGTAATCTTCAACTTCTTAATACAAGGTGAAAGCAATGGAAGACAGAACTCCCCCTCTGCTTGCCACTATCTAACACTCCCCTGCCACTTGCACCAGGTTGATGAAGGTGGAGCCTGAGAGAGTGGGCTTGGTGCTATTCATTCGTTCCTTTTTGGTGTGACTTTGGTGTCTCTGAACTGATCTATTCTGTTTGGAAGGAAACAGATGCAGAGCCATGAAGAGCTTTGTGTTCCTGTCTCTGTTTGGGGAATCTCACGCTCAGCCCAGGAACGGCTAGAACACCCTCTGAGAACACTGAAACTTGGGCATGCTTGAGAGAGTGGTGCAGCCCACTTGGCTACTGTGCTATTGTTGCTGGACTCATACAGGAAGACTCTAGTGTAGACACAGCCCACCACGTGGAGCATCCCGAGGGAGACACACCAGCTTTTCTTGAGAGTGGTTTGTCAACTGAAGAGTCACACGAGCAGCCAGTGTCTGAACTGAGAGAGCTTCTGGGCACATGAAGCTCAGTCTCAGTTACTGTTCTACTGCTGAGAGACACCAGCTTTTAGAAGAAAGCATTTAATTGGGGACTGGCTTACAGTTTCAAAGGGCGTGATCACCATGACTGGGAGTGTAGCAGCAGGCAGGCTTGGCATTGGAGCAGTAGCTGAGAGCTTATAAAAGATGCTTAAGTTGCAGGCAGAGAGGGACTGGGTCTGCTGTGAGCATCTTAAACCTCAAAGGCCACCTCCTGCAACAAAGCCACACCTGCTCCAACAAGGCCACACCAACTTTTCTTTCCCAAATAATTCCACTATCTGGAGACCAAGCGTCCAAACGTGAGCCTATGGGGGCATTCTCATTCAAGCCAGCACAGCTTCCTCCAGCGAGAGGGTGAGAGGGCGCCTTGGACCAGATCAGATGCTGGGGAAGGCATCATGGAGGGGCCAACTGTAACCCCCAAACACGGTAGTTTTCAGCCCAGCCCTGGATAAAGAACCAAAAGGGGATGAGGGAACCTGGCTCGCAGGCATCTGTCTGGGTGACCTGTGTCCTACTCTAACACCCTGCTGTTCTCCAGCTGGATGACAGGGAAGCCCTGTCACCTCAGCCTCCTCCTACACGGATAAGCTTATTCAGCAGTCAACCTGAGACTCCAGCACATAGATACCAGGATGTAGTTGAGGCCTGCATTGTGCCGGACCGCTCGTGGCCTGTAGAAACGGTAGGGTCTGAGTCCACGCTAGGGGGAGGACTGACGTGCAGAGCCACGGTAGCCCATCAGCAGCCTGGGGCCTGTGCAGTAGGCACCAGGAGGCCGTCCCTGTAGGTGTTTCACATAAGCAGAGTGCCACTGTGAGGACTTGTGTGGTGGCTCTGGGCATCGGAGCCATGCATCATCATTCTGAGGATCTGCCACTTATCTGAAGCTCCCTTTAACAAGGTGATGGGTGTTTTATCTGGCTTCCGGTCCAGTCTCACAGGCCTATGAATGGACTTATTCTTTACTGGCCATCCCCTGGTGGGATCCAGAGCCAGGCTCTCAGAAACGTGCCTGCACACAGCTGTTCCCCTGGACAAGTACCTTTAATTAAACTCCGGGCTGTAATGAAGTATGCAGAAAGGAAGATTAAAAGTCGAAGCTGCAGAGGGACACCTAAGAAAGCGTAACACTGGAATATGAGGTACAGCCTTGGCTGGGGTTGCCATGGCAGGCTCCGGAACAGTGTATGACATGCAGGGTGCCCCTTGACAGACCCCGGGCCAGCGACCACAGACGGAGGTCACTTCCCCCTCTGTGCACAGGAAGGCTAGTGCATGAGCAGTTCTGTTCTGGGCTCAACTACCAGACTTCAGAGTAGCCAAGAGAGGTGGGCCAAGGCAGAACCGACAAGATTCAAACCATCACGAGAAAACTGCTGAGTACTTGCTGGCAACATCCTAAGGACATGTTGGGTCTTGTTCCTCTTTCTTTATTGGGAGCCCAGGGGACTATCTACATTCTCAGTGCTCAGTCTTCTAACTTGGGAGGCCAGTGGCAAGGGAGTGAGACTCGTCATTGTGGGCAGTACCAAACTTTGGTGGTATATATAGACAGGCTGGGATAGCTAGACATTTGAAGGAGGGCAATCCTGGGCTAAGGCCCCAGTTCACATCCACTCCAGGGAAATGGGGCGATGTTATATGGCATGGAAATAGCAGGGACAGGATTTGAACCCAGGTCTGATGGTCTCTGAAGCCCTTAACCACATGTTTAGTCTCCTGTATGATGACTGTGGCCCACAGAGATGAAATGTTGACTCCGGAGACACCCGATGAGCAGGTGGAGACCCAAGAGAGAGGCCACCATGAGTGGAGGAAGGGGAAGAAGCTAGCTGGTGTTTGGGTCAGAGTCAAGGTCCGGCGGTTGCAGGCAGAGCTAAGGAAAGTGGCTTTGGGATAGGCTGGGTTGGAAGCCAAGCCATGGGTCCTCTAGCAGCAATTGGCTGCAGAAGAGAAAAGAAGGGGCCTTGGGCCAGACTGACCCAGGTTTTCCATGCAGTTCCCCTCAAGAGTGCTGTGACCACACACTGAGGGAAACATCCTATGTCT
>NC_022016.1:7254150-7262564 GCF_000317375.1 Microtus ochrogaster
GAACATCCTATGTCTACCTTTCCTGAGAAGAAATAACAAATATCTCTTCCCCTAGATAAGGCATCAGTGACAAACCAAAGAAACGATTTCCTCCAGGTCCAGTTTAGTGAACCAGTGAGCTCACTAAGTTACTTACAGTGGCACAAACGACTCGGGGCAGCCTCATCTGAAAAACATAGCCCCCTCAAGCAGCTGATTCCCCCCACTATTGATAATGAAGGCTCAGAAGGAGGGGAAGAAATCTAGCTGAGACCTGTCAGCGGGTGGGCTGGTGTTTTCCCGTCCATGGGCTCGAGCACCTACTGGGAAAGGAGAAGGCCCATTGAGTCCCCACCTTTGGGGTCCAGCGGTCCCCTTTACATACCGCACCATCTCCCCCTGCCTCTTCTGGTTTTGTTTTGGATCTGCTTTTGTTGGAAAGCTAGTGGCTTTGTCTCTGCCCTTTTATCTTTTCATTTTAAACTTGCTTGCTTGTCTGTTGTTTTTTATTACAGAATAAACTGGCTGCTTGTCCTAAGACTCCAAACAGCGAGTGCTCCTTCAAGGGAGTGTTTCTTTTCTGTGCTTTTTTCTCCTTTAGTAAATTAGAGTGTTGCTGACATTGTAAAGTGACAAGAGCATGTGAGCCAGGGGATAGAGAGGTGGCTCTGTGTTGAGAGGCGTTGCTGCCCTGGCAGACAACCCAGGTTCAGTTCTCAGTTCTCAGCTGTTGGCTCACAAGTACCCGCAACTCCAGTTCTATTGGATCCAGTCCCCTCTTCTAACCTCCGCGGGCACCAGGCACCACACATGCATAGAGTGCACTTAGAGGTGTGTGTGTGTGTGTGTGTGTGTGTGTGTGTGTAATAACGTGTGCTAGGTGAGCAATCTCAACAGCATAGACTCATATGGAGATAACAGGTGTCCACTTCACTCCGTCTCTGCTTCCTGCAGTGACTCATCTCACCCTCACCTCTAAGCTGGCTTGCTTCTGGTGGACTTTGGGGAAGATCATAACTGACATACTCTCAGAGCTGTCACTATAGAAAGTGTCCTTTCTAGTGACAGGAGCAGGGCTCTTCACATGTGACCCTTGGGCATCCATATAGCCCCTCTGAACCTCAGTAACCTCATCTCAGTCTGGCAAGCGGAGAGCTGGGACGAGGGCAGCCCATGTGATGGTGTTGGGTCTTGGCAGGTTGGGGACCAGATTCTGGAGGTGAATGGGCGGAGCTTTCTCAGCATCTTGCATGACGAGGCGGTGAAGCTGCTCAAGTCATCCCGGCACCTCATCCTGACGGTGAAGGACGTTGGAAGGCTGCCCCACGCACGTACCACCGTGGACCAGACCAAGTGGATTGCCAGTTCCCGGATTGGGGAAAGCACCACCAGCTCAGCAGGGTCTGGCTCAGGCACAGGGTGCAGGGACCCTTGGGTGACTTCTGAGAATCAGTGTTCCTCTCTCTTCTGCCTGGTGTCCCAACCCTGAGATCCATTGCCCTCGTGGGCATGAGCACGGGCTCTTCCCTTCCCTCTCCTAGCTTCAGTGTCCCCAGGGAAAGATGAAATGCAGGCCTTAGAGCCCCCAGTCTCTGCCAGGAAGCAAATCACTTACCTCTCTCTGGGTGCCTAGTGTTGTATCTGGATGTAGGCTCTGCCCCATCCCATACTGCCAGGGATGACCCCAGAAGGTACTTGGGATGAAAGAGTCTCAGAAGCCAGGCATAGTGGTTTGGCTGGGTGCCTCCTAGCACCCATGTCAGCCATGGACCCCAGCATACTTCTCCACCTGGTGGCTGGTGACTCCTCGTCTGACACCCCCAACAGTGGCATATTTCTCTCCTTCATTTCCTTCCTTTCTTCTGTATAGTGCTACATTTTTTTTTTAAAAAAAAATGATTTCCAACATATTTTTAAAATCAGATTTCTTGTTTAAAAACTGGATTTCTGGTAATTTCTTAAAATTACAAACTCTTGCAGCATAAGCCTATGTTTTCTCATGGAAATCTGAGCTAGAGCTGAGGTGTCCCTACAAGTTGCCCCAGGGGCTCCCAGTACTGTTCCCCACCCTCTCGGGGTGAGATGGTTGACCTGGATCACCTACCAGAGGTCTTTAATTCTCCCACACCCATGATTCCCAACTCCCCCTTGCTCCCATGCCAAGCAGAGAACTCTGGGTCCCGTCAGGACAGAAAGCACACCTTGCATGGTGTGGCAATACTGAACGTATTACTAATGGAGAAGGCTCAAAGCCTCCTGCAGATACTGGGGGCCACCTGCCCTTCAGCAGCTCATAAGCGGTGACCATGATGCATGGGTGTGTGGTTTCTCACACTTTTGCTGTATTGGGGGTGGGACGAATTTTTTTGAGACAGGTCACAAATCCTGTGCTGGCTTGGGACTTGCTCTGTAGCTCAGGCTGGTCTTGGTCTTCAGATCCTCCCATGTGCTGAGGTCATAGGCATGTGCCCCCATGCCAGATACTAAGCCTAGCTTTCCTGCTGCAGCTCAGCCTCTCCCTGTGTGACCCATTCCATGTACTGGCATGTGCTGAAGGGGCTTGTTTCTCTCCATAGGTTTCCAGGGGACCTCAGAGAGGAAGGAACAAACAAGGTAGGTCTCTTCATATGTGGGACATCCTTGGTGTCTTCTTCCTGTTCGCCCAGTTCCAGACAGAGTATGCCCAGGGCCGTACACATTGTAGGGAGTTTCAGTCAGGCTGCCCAGCTGTCCAGATGCTCGCTGCCTTCCAGCCACTGCTCATTCCTGGGATGGGGCAGGGAACAGAAATCACAGGGTCCCTGCTCTACAGCTGGGGCGAGGGGGAGGTCCTAACCAGTGTAAGACTCACAAATTTAGACAGACCAAGCATTCAAATAAATATCTAATTAGAAAACAGACCTGGAACCATCGAGGCAAGGTGGGCATTAGGAAAGAGTAGGAGATGTATCAGTAACCCTAAATGGGACGCCGCGCAGAGGCAGAGATTGAGCCATGCCAAGGCAAGAGCACATGCCAACGGGATGGAGTGGGTATTGGTTAGTGGAAGACCAGAAGCAGAGACTGGGTGTGGTCAGAGCAGAGTGAAGTCAGGCTAACCTGTGCTCACAGGCTTTGGGGCCATGGAAAGAGGGTGGGCAGTGAGCACTGTGTACAGAGTCCACTGCAAGAAGTTTGTGTTTTCAAGATCATTTTAATGCTTTTGGCAGGGTGACGGTGTGGGCCAGGGAACCCGAGGACAGACTGGGTGGTATCAGCTGATCCATGGTGAGGACTGTTGGTGTAGTTTGGAATCTGACTGGTCCATGGTGAGGACTGTTGGTGCAGTTTGGAATGAGTTAGGGGAAGAGATCTGAACTGCAGTTTAGAAATGCAGGGATTTCTACAGCTTACTAAGAGAGATACCAAAGCCCACAGGGTCACATGGTGTATGGAACGATAGGTACAAGGATACGCAAGAGCCAAATATGAAAGTGCCCAGTGACTGCTTCGTGACCAGAGAAGGCCACACAGTGCCATTGCCCCGGGGTTGGGTGCAGAGGTTCCTATGTATGTGAAGATAGATCATCAAATGTAGAAGCCACGACATCCCTCCTCAGTGTTGCTACTGGTTCTACCAGGTCCTCTGGCTCCAGAGCAGCCTAGACTTCGCTGCCCTGTGTCCTTCTGTCTTCCAGCCAGGATTTTACAAGGGCCCAGCTGGCTCCCAAGTGACCCTGAGCAGCCTGGGGAATCAGACACGTGCTCTTCTGGATGACCAAGCTCGACATCTGCTGACAGAGCCGGAGCGTGCCACCATGATGTACTACCTGGACCAGTACCGTGGCGGTGCCATCTCTGTGGAGGCCCTGGTCATGGCACTGTTTGAATTGCTCAACACACATGCCAAGGTAACCTCTGCCTTATGCCCCCATCCTGTCACCAAGGGCTTCAGATCAACTGAGTAGATACAGGGGACCAAGACCTCAGATCCCCTGGGTAGATACGGGGACCAAGGTGGCCCATCCTCCAAACTCATAGACTTCTGGGCGGAGGGGTAGAGACAGAGTGCAGTGGCCATTATCACAGAATATTCTCACAAGCAGGGTCTCGGGGGATGGTGAGGGGCTAACCAGTTCGAGAAGCCTGCTTAGGTGGAAGTCTGTGGGCCAGAAACTGCTGAAAGGAAAAAGAAACTTAATCTAGTGGGAAGGAATAAACTGAGGCAGGCAGAGGAGATACTGCTTGCAGACACACAGGGCTGAGAGGGCACTCTGGGTGGGAGGGATGGCCAGAGTCTCTGTGGCATGAATGTGATACTAAATTCTGGAGCTTTGTCACCTGTGTGTGCTGAGAAGGAAGAGATCATGGGCCTGGTGTTTGAGTGCTCCCCTGAGGACACTGGAGAGTCCGGGAGGTTAAGGAAGGGAGACACCGGTCTCACCTGCTGGCGGAGGGGCTGAATATCCGTCTGCCATATTCTCCCCTGCAGTTCTCTCTCCTGTCCGAGGTGAGGAGCATCATCTTGCCCCAAGACCTGGACCGCTTTGACCACCTGGTGCTGAGGCGAGAGATAGAGTCCATGAAGGCCCGGCAGCCCCCAGGCCCTGGTGCTGGAGACACGTACTCCATGGTATCTTACAGTGACACCGGCTCATCCACAGGCAGCCATGGCACCTCCACAACTGTCAGCTCAGCCAGGGTGAGCTGCCCCTGCCCTATGCCTGGTGAGAAGGCCAGGGCTGCAGTTAAGACATTAGCTTTCCCTTGCAGAGTCTCGAGTCTCTCCTCTGTAAGAGCCTGGCTGTTGTGGAGTACCTACTGTCTGCTTGACATGTAAGAAAGATGTGCCTATTGGGCTCTCGGTCTGGGGAGCCCAAGGAAAAGGTATTTTTAAGGGACAGTTAGGGGCCATCAAGATGCCTCCAAGGGTAAAGGTGCTTACCACCAAATCAGTTCAGTCCCTGGGACTCCCAAGGCAGAAAGAGAGAACTAGCCCCTGCAAGCGGTCCTCTGATTGCCACAGGTGTACCTCCTGCAACTCTAGGTCCAGAGGATCTGATGCTCTCTTTTGACTTCTGGAGCTTCCTGCACACGTGTGCAGACACACGTATGTGCTTGCATGCACACGTGTACACACACACACACACACACGATAAAAATGTAGTAAAAATTTAAAGGATAGTTGGACACAATAACAGTGCAGTTCACAAGAAGATCAAGTGGAGAAGCGTGGTGTTCGGCTCAGCATCAGCCCCTACACAGTGGCAGTCATGGTTCCGACTGTGGTTCTGGGTATCACAAGAGGTGACCTGTTGTCTGTGGAGCCCCAAGCCTGGCTTGGCTTTCCTGCCAACTCAGCAGCTTCCAGTCCAGCTAGCTAATCTGTAATGGAGTGCCATTCTACTCCAGGATTCTCATAGGCAAATGTTTGCTTGGTTTCTACTTGTTTGTTTGTTTTTGTTTTGAGACATATGCAGCCCTGGCTGGCCTGGAACTTGCTATGGAACCAGGCTGGCCTCAGACTCACAGAGATCTCTTTTGACTTTTGCCTCTGCCTCCTGACGATGCTACCACGCCAACAACAAACGCCTTGTTTCTTATCAGGGGACAGCCAGGTGTCTTATAGGAGGGAGAGTCAGGTGGGTGGGCTGGAGGCCCAGAGCTGCTCTTGTCGCCCTTGGAAAGGGCGGGAGGTGGTGGTGGCTCTGAAGCCAGAGCTCAGTGCAGGAGAGATGAGATTCCTGATGACCGTCGGGTGACCCACAGGGAGCAGCCTTCACACCTAGGCATTCTGGTTTCTCACATGGCTTAACACCAGAGCTCTGGTGTCTGGAGGACCCCATCTCTTCTTCAAGGGTCCTTGTTCTTTCTTGAGGTAACTCCAGAGATCGCCATGCCTCCCTCCAGGCTCTGAATAGGCCAGCAGCTGTTTTTCAGATCGTCAGATCCAGGGCTGGACAGAGGCCCTGCCCCTATATTGCTAGGTTTGCTCCAACCTCAGGCTGTGTAACAGCTCATGATGAGATGATTTCAGGCTAGGGGTCCTGGTCTGCATTTTACTCTTCTCTGAGTCTGAGCTCTTATGACCTTGGCCTTAAAATGTTCATGTGTTGCAACCAAGTGTAGCTCTAAAATCCCGGGAGTTACACACAGGTTAAACCTGTATGTAGCAGGCTACACGGTCAGGACCAGAGTGCCACAGTGGAAACGTCTTCTGGTCCAGGAGGCAGCAAATCTGGGTTTGAGTCTTAGTCTCCTTGTGCCTCAGTTTCCCCATGTATATATAAACTGCATAAGGTCCTGATAGCTCTGGCTGCAGCAGCCTGAGGTCCTGAGGACAGAGCAGGCTGCGGGACAAGAGCAGAGCTCTGCAGATAGCAGCAGTGGCCTTCCCATCTCTGAGAAGTCAGAACAACACCCTTAGTGCCCAGTGCACAGGGCACACCTTGGGCACAGCAGATCATATATCAAGAGTGGTTCTGCACAAGCAGATTCTGGGCAAATGGGAGGGCACCCCAAAGTCCCTTTGCAGCGTTTCTAAAATGGGGACCAGTCAGAATGTCAGAACAGGACATACCCACGTCCCCAGGTAGAGAGGAACTCCTGGGGTGGGGCCTAAGAGAGACTTGCAGGTAGGAAAGTCCCCTTACCTCTCTGTGCCTCAGTTTCCACCCTTGTAGGGGAATTGTTATGCTAAATTCCCAACTTGTAGGGAGAACAGAAAGAGAAAGCTGTCTTGGACTGTACTGGAATCCATGGAATGTGGCCACAGCCCTCGGAGAGCCTTGCCTTTCCCCGCTGCCCTTCCCGCTTGGGCAACCCCTTAGAGATGTGCTCACGGGCAGGTACATCCACAAAGGCTCTGGGAGGCACTGGGCTGGGGATGCTGCCCCTCCCTTTTGCCCTTTCCCAGGGACTCCACAAGGCACTCTCTGAGGCTCAGTTCTAGGACTGCCGCTGATCCCTGAGGACCTAGCCTGCTGGACCAAAGTCTCCAGCCTGTTCTCAGCAGGTGCTGGCGCCACACCTGCCCCAAGTCACCGACCTCTAGACACCCCTCCGGGAGGATGGCATTGGCTCTCCAGAGCAACAGGGCCTTCCTGCTTCCTCTAAGGACCCCACTACTCCCTTCAGTAGGCTGTGTGTTGGGGAGGGGTCCCTGTGCTGAAGCTTCTTGATCCCCTGACATTTATGTCATGTATTTTTTCTTTTTGCCTTTTGCCCATCCACCCTCCCTAGGAGCGGCTGCTGTGGCTTATAGACCTGATGGAGGTACCGTCCTTCTGCAGGGGTTGGGGGGCAGAGGTGGGGTTAACTCTTCTTGCTGCTTCTGACCTCTGCACTTGTCTCATCTGGGGACCCGATGTTCTTGCTGTTCAGTCTGTCTTCTGGTCACCACTTCATCAGTGGTCCCAGGCTCTGGAGAATGACCTCTGTTCAAATCCTGGCTTAGCCCTGTCACTTGCTGTGTGGCCTCAAGCAGTAGCTCTGCCTCTCTGGGATTAGTTTTAGGAAAGGAGGGTGATCCTTCTGTGCTACGGGTGGAGAGCATGGCCAGCCTTTGTTTGCTGTGGCCTCTGCCTGTCTGCAATGTTCTCCTTCCTGATTCCTGTGGCCTGTCCCCATAGCTTGGGTAGCTGATCTTATAGGAGTCTTCCCTGAACCACTTGAGAAGATGATGTCCAGATCTTGCCTCACCGTACTTTCGTGAACAGGAGAGGTGTGGTCAGTAGCCCCTATGTGGTCACCAGTTTTTGAGGGAAGTGACCATGTCTGGGGTCACTGCAGGGTTCCTGGAGTTTAGTTCACAACTCAGCCCGTGTGAATGCTGGAGCCTTTATAACAGCTAGGACTTGTGGTGTGCTCTCTAAGGTCCAGCCCAGCATTTCCCAAACATGTCTCCTGCGGCCTTCCCAATGATCATGAGCGCTAAGGCCCTCCTGCTACAGACGCTCAGAGAGGGGGAGCAGCTTGTCCCAGGTCACACAGCTTACTGGACAGGGTCCCCGGCCTGCTTGCCTCTGTGTGGTGTTGTGAACACTGTCCTCTGACCCCGGTTCTTCCAGACATTCTTTTCTGGTCATTGCCTAGCAGTCAGCCTAGCCTGTCTGTCTGTCTTTTCCTCCTTCCTCTGCTTTCCTTTCTGTTAATCTTTCTGGGGTGCATGCCATGTGCTGTGTGCAGCCCAGGAGCTACGGGGCAGCAGAGAATAATACAGATCCTCTCTTGAGCTGGAGTGCAGAGGCCAGCAGCAATGGCGGAGGACGAGATGAGTGGCACCTTACGCCTTACGTGATTAGAAAGAGAGGGTAGGGCACCTGGGGCCGGGGGACTGACACGGCTCCACCCGAAGCAGGGGAGAGAGAGCCACGCCCACATCTGGGGTGGGGCAGTTCAGAGAACAGGAGCAGCGTGTGCAAAGGCCCTGAGATTGGGGCATGAGAGAGAGCCAC
>NC_022016.1:7262719-7287786 GCF_000317375.1 Microtus ochrogaster
ATTGGGGCATGAGAGAGAGCCACGCCCACATCTGGGGAGTGGGGCAGTTCAGAGAACAGGAGCAGCGTGTGCAAAGGCCCTGAGATTGGGGCATGCCTCCTGCCTCATAAACTGTCTAGGACGCCAGTGGAGCAGGATCAGGGTGAGTCCAGCAGGTCAAGCCACGTGCTGAAGCCTGTGAACAAGCCGAGGCCCTGATCTGGGATTTCCAATTATTGAGACTAGGCAAGGGATGCACAGACACATTCCCAGGGAATAGTGAGGGCTCTGACGAGGTGGTGCAGTCAGTTGCTAAGAGACATGGTAATGGGTTGATAAAGTGCCAGCTCTTCCTGCCTCAGACTCTGCACACACAGGTCACCTGGGGTGAGGGGCAGGGGACAACACCTCTTTATTCTAGCACCACTTAACCCTCCAGTGCTGTGTGCCTTTGGGGACGCCCTTCTCTAATCTTGCTTTAGTCCCCTCACGTCTGAGACCATGGCTGACCTCCATGGCTCCGTGGATTCTAAGCACCCTTTCTGTGAAGTGGTGCTGTCTTAGGGTTTATTATTCTGAAGAGACACTATGACCACTGTGACTCTTACTTAATTAGGGCTGGCTTACAGGTCAGAGGCTCAGTTCATTATCATCATGGAGGAAGCATGGTGGCACGCGGGCAGAAATGGTACTGGAGAGGGAGCTGAGAGTTCTGTCTGGATCAGCAGGCAGCAGGAAGAGAGAGTGACACTGGGCCTGGCTTGAGCATCTGAACTCTCAAAGCCACCCCCATCTTCTTCCAACAAGGGCACACCTCCTAATAGTGTCTCTCCCTATGAGTCCCAGGGGCCATTTCATTCAAACCACCACAGGTGCTAGAGAGTATTCAGGGGGGTATGTCAGGGGATGGTGACAGTGTCCCCCAACTCTGCAGGGCTATAGCAGAGGGAGAAAGATATGGAAGAGAAGTTACCCCCAGTCAGTAAGGCAGAGCTGCAAACAGTAGAACCGGTAGAAGACAGCCAGACCCATTTCCCTTTCCCACAGACCTTGAATACACTACATCCTCAGGAACACCAGTCTTGTTCTGAGTCCTGAGTGAGCTGACTTCCCCAGTCGCAGGGAGAGTAGCTGGGGACAAGCAGGGACTGCATCACCATCACAAGCCCACAAGATGGCATCGGCAACCGCCCACAGGACTGGCTTCCAATATTTGTCCGTATCTCAGGGAATTTGCCCGTATCTCAGGGAAAAGCACCTTGTCTTGGCGCCTTGCTGCCAGTGACCCAGAGGACCAGGCATCCCGGTTCGGTTTCCACAGAACCCAGATTCCCTGGGTCACATGGTAGAGGTTACACATGGTCCACTGTGCAGCAACATCTGCTCAGAGCAGAAGCCATCAATCAAGTAAACCCCCACCCCACCGCACTATAGACAAATGACATCCTCCTTCAGTTTGTCTGCCACTCAACCTGGAGCTTTTTCACCAGCCTCTAAACAGCATCACGTTCCCTAAAGAAATCACCGGCCTGCAGCATGAGCAGACAAATGCCTGCAAGCGTCTGCGCATCTTCAGTGTGAGCACCATTGCCCCGGCCGTAAATCCTACCAACTGGGCATAAGCTTTCTGGTCCTGTTTCCACATCTGTGCACTGGATTGGAAACACCTGTATCTTTGGGTTGTCCAGGGAAACTAGGTGGATGTGTGTTGGAAGCATGTAAGGGTGGACAGAAAAAGGCTAGAAGTCAGGGCCTCTGTTGCTCACTTATACCAACTGCACAGAATCTGACTATCACCCCGGATGTTTCTGCCAGGATTGAAATACCTTCACTGTGTCTGGAGTAGAGCCCTGGAGCTTCCAAGGTTGTTGGGATGGTACCCCACCCTTGAGGCCACACTTTCTTCATAACACAAGGAGGCAAAAAGAGGCTCCCAGCATTGCTGCGTCAGTTCCTGAGCCTCCCTCTTTACAGCATATTGAAGAAGGGAGACTCAAAACTCACTGGAGTGAGTGACATCTTCTTGTCATTCAGAGAGGGACAAGGAGCAGAGGGTGGGTCTGCTCCCTCCTTTGACTTGGGACTGATTGTTAGGTTTCAAGACTCCTCTGTTCAGAAGATCCTTTATGCCTTCCCTCACCTGTCCAGCCTGCCCTTGCCCTGCAATGTTTATTGAGTTAAGCCCTCCCTCCTATCCACCTGCTCACCTGGAACTCACAAGTCCAGTGGAGGAAGGAGATTTTGGCAAAGGAACCTACATAAGGAGTGGGACCGTAGCTCATATTCCTAGCATGAGCCAGGCCCTGGGATCCATCTGGAGTACCGTAGGTAAACAAGTTAATTCAGTGCCTGAGGGTCCATGAGAGGTTGATCCAGGCATGATGGCTGGGACACCGCAGAGACAGTCAAACCAAGATCCTGAGTTTGGCACCAGTCAGGCACCAAATGAGGCAAGACAGTTTAGGAACTTTGACTTCAGCTGTGGCATATGTGAAGAGTAGTGTTGGGGGTGATGGGATGTGGGACAAAAGCCACCTGAGTGTGCAGAGGGCCAGGGAAGCGGTGGGCTGACATGCCTTGATCTTCCATGCTGTGACAAATTACCTGCCTTAATGTAAGAGAAGGAGGCTTATTTTGGCTCTAGAGAGTTCAGCCCCACGCCTGTGCACAGAGCATCATAGCGACCAGAACAGATAAAGGGGAAGCTGATCACATGTTGGAGGAGGGGGCATGAAACAGAAGGGAGAATAGAAAGAAGCTAAGGCAAAATGCAGCTTCACAGACACACCCCCCCAGTGACGCAACATCCTCCGACTAGGCCCTACTTCCTTTTTTCACCATGTCCCAATTTTGTCATTATTTTGACTACATCAAAGAATGAATCTACTGATTAAGTCAGAGCCCTCAGGGTCCTATCCCCTTCCCAAAGCTCATCAGCGAGCCACGGAGTCCTCACTAGGCTGTGGGAGACATTTCATATTCAGACGATTAACAGTGCCCAATGCCAGGGAACGGACCACCCCAGCATAATCCCAGGACGTCCCTCCTCTGAGAAGAGCATCACTTCATTCTAACAGTCTCACACAGCCCAGCACCCCAGAACCATCCCGTCACCAGGGCAGAATGGTCCCCTCCATCTCAGCAGCATTCGGTCACAGCCAAGCCTTTACAGAGTACCTGCCTCACTGTGTGAGGACTAGGGTGCTGGGAGCAAGTCCATGAGCTCAGCTCCTCTGGACATAGCAGCTCTGTTGTCTCAAGAGAGCCGACAAATGGGAAGCTGGGCAGTGTGCTGGCTTGCGAAGAGTCCTTCGCTATTTGAGCCGCAAGCCTCTGGAGACTGGCTCCTGTCCTAGAGTAGCAGCTTCAACTGTTGAGTAGTAACAGAGTGCTCAATTGTTTGACAGTATGCCCTTCTCAAACCATGGGGGCACAATGGCGGTGGTGCTGCCGGCTCTCTCCTGGTGAGGTGGGGCCCCGGGTCAGTAAGCCTGTGGTTGTGAGGACAGCACAGGACTGGGAGATGCTGTAGACAGCTGAGTGACAGCAAAGATCCCTGGGATCCCTGGTGATGGTGGCTACCTTCACTCCTGTTGGAAGAAGGTTCCGAGCCAGGCTGCCTGTCCCTGTCTTCCCTCTCCAGAGACCTGATTCCCCTTCAACATTTGCCCTAAGGGCTCCTCCTGACCTGGCTTTTGTGGGTCGTGCTTTATTTCCGCTGTGTGCCATCCTTTTCCCAGAACAAATGAGGGAAGTGCAGGGCCAGGTGTCACCTCAGCAGAAGGATGCACGGTCTGGCTAGCAACATCCCAGCTGGGCTGCACTCTGACTCCACCTCCATGCCCTGTACTCAGAGGCAAATGGAGAGCCCTTTGCTCTCATGTTCTGCCTGTGAGGGAACAGGACTGTTCTCACAGATTCCCAGCCGACTTTGAAGATGGAATCACTGTCCCAAGCAATGCCAGGACTTCCGCCTCCCCAAATCATTTCACCATCCTTCACCTTTCCTGGGGAAAACTCTTTTCATACCAGCTCTGGTTTTGCTGCCACCTTGCTTTTTTTCTCTGTGGCTGAACTGACTTTCCCCAACCCTCCCCACCTTTGAAACCTCTCCCTACCTACCCCCTTATTTATACTCTTCCCTCATGCAGAAATCAAATGCTGCCCCTATACACAGACTCACGCACGTACACACACACACACACACACACACACACACACACACGGCCTTCTGGAAGCCTTTGAAATTCAGTGCCTCAGTTTCTCCTTATACAGAGTGGACAGTGGTTCATCCAGTGCCAGACCTTAGATACATTTTGTGGTGGGGGAGGGGACGGAGGGAGTGGCCTGACACAGGAGAAACAGGCTGGGAGAACAAAGAGCTGAAAATAGCACCTTTATGTAAGCAAGGAGCAGGAGGCAGAAACTGGGATGACTTGGGGAGGGTGATACGGTGTGGGGAGGAGCATTACTTTGCTGAGGTGGCGTTGGTGATACCCAAAGCGAGCATTGCCCGTTCTCGGTACCTGGGTGGAAGTCAGGACAAGGATAGATCCTGGTCACTCATTTCACGTTTCCACTTTCCCATCTCCATTTGTTCCAAGGCAGATATGTGAGAATCTGGACCTTGCTGTACCCAGTCAGATATACAGGAGGGACTGTCCTGCACCCCAAAAGCCTTGTGGAGGTTGGAGACTGAGACAGTGGGGAGGAACTTAAAGAACTCTAGACTTGGATGGGTGGTTTTGGACCTTTCTGAGCCTCAGGCTGGGCTGTAGAACAGAGGGGATTCTCACGCATCAGCCGTTCGGGTGTGGAGAAAGCCGCAGGCAGCTGGCATTGGGATGCAGTATCCAGGACACCCGGGCATACCCTGTGGCCTCGGACCTCAGGGGTGGTCTGTGAAGAGGACCCAGCATCCTGTCCACTGCTTCTTCATCACCGACCTTTGCAAACACATGTCCTCTGTCGCCCCGGAACACCCGCAGCTTCTGAGGAAGCAGTCGACATCCAGGAGGCTCCACATGAGGGCCTTCCTTTACCGTTATGCCTGCCTCTGTCCCAACCATCAGTACTGGCCCCCTCCTCAACTCCCAGCATGCTCAGCCCCTGCCCCGGCAGCTAAAACAAGCAATCCATTCACTCTCAGACTCGTCCATTTATTTAGACCCAGCAGCCACGGTTCTGAGCATGGAAGGCGCAGTGGCCTGAGTCTTGCCCTAGTTTATACCCAGAAGAAAGAGGAGATAATACAGGCGCATGTGACCTGTGTGTAGAATAGTGGGCTAGGTCAGGATAGATGAGCAGTGCTATCTCTGGTGCCCATGGCGATGGCTGGCCTGCGAGTCCTCAGTGATGAGAACCACAGGCAAGGTGGAAGTGAATCAGAATGGTGCATGTGGCAGACAGCTGGGGCAGCTGTGCTTGCTGTTAGACCAGAGAAACAGCAAGAAAGAGCCAGGTCGTGTAGCCAACAGTGAGTCTGGGGGGCTTGGAATGTCTCCCAAGTGACATGTGGAAGCTCCTCCGGGGCCTTGCTTGGGCGGGGCATGTACGTGGGTTCTTTTCTGAGGACTGGCTGCTGAGTGGGGAGCAGAGATGAGTGAGAGAAGAGGAAAATGGGCAAGGGGAGGGGTGGCTTGCTCAGGTAGACCCCATGCTGGAGGTGACCCGGGAGCCATCAGAGCGTATCTTAGCCCGGCTAAGAAATTGGCTGGAAGAACAAGCCGCGCTGCCTGCAGTGCTCCCTCTTGGCAGAAGGGATGAGCAAATGGAATCTTCATGGAAAGCAAACTTGACCTCATACCGGACAACCCACTGCCCCCAGGCGACCAAGAGCTGGCAGGAAATACTCAGGCATTTTCTGTGTTATTCCGCATTTATGCACACACTATTCCCAGTGTCTGATACATGGCTTCCTGCTTACAGAGGCAGTGTCCATCCCTGACCCATCTAGAAAGCCTTGCTTTGTCTCTCTCCCTCAGTGTACCATGTGCTGATAGCCATGTGATGCCCTCCGAGGTCATCCTCCCCCTGCCCGGCTAACAACACACACACACACACACACATCCAGTCAGGGTGCTGCCTCTCCTTCAGTCCTAGCTGCTGGCCCAGAGCCTGGGGATTATTCATTCTTTATTAATGGGTCACTGGAGATTTCAGCCAGGTCTAGGTGCCTGCATCAGCCAGCATTGTCCATGGAAGCAACCTACAGGATTGCTCTAGAACACAGGAGGATTCATGAGGGCGATACTCGGGAGACCTTGGCAGCTGGGAAGCCCCAAGACTTCCGTCTGCAGGCTGGAGGCCCCAGACCTCTGTTTTCTCCAGCTCAGCTTGAGAAGCAGTAGTCCTGCTGCGCAAGGGCAGGTGAAGGTCTTGGCGAGACTCAGCACTGGACTGCTCTTGCCTGGACCTGGGCTCAGCCATTACATTACAAAAGGAAAAGTAGAGAGGGAATCCCTTGAAGTCACTCTTCCTCCACTGTGGCGTTCCTCTGGGGCTGTGGTGGACTGTGCCTGCACAGCAGAGATAATGTTTGTGGCTGATTTCTTCCTGGAACATCCCCACAGGCACGGAGAACTAACACCTACTAGCTGTTTATGCATCCCCTAATCTAGCCAAGGGAACACAGGTCCAGTCTCGTTGATAGTCTGGAGGGAGAAGGAGATGATGGCCTCTTGAAGCTCCCCATTCCCCACTTCCGGAGAACCCAGCTCAGAAGCACACACTTTGCTGGCCCAGAGAAAGCCTTTGGCGTCATGAAGTCACTTAAGGGAGTGTGGACTAGGGATGGAGTGAGGCTCTGCAAACACGGCCCAGGGCTAAGAGATCATACTGGGTGGTTCACAACGGCTGTAACTCCAGCTCTAGCGAATTTGACTCCTCTCTAGGTCTGAACATGCACACCACACTCAGACAGAGACAGACAGATGTGTGCACGCACACAGTGTGGAGTAAGGAGGAGATGAAATCCACTTTTGCATTACTCTTTCCTTACACACACCTCTGTGCCTGTTGTGTGCCCCGCCCCCCAGCATTCTGTCTGCCACTGGATGAAGGTACTAAACCTGTTGAGCACAACACTTACTGTTCAAGTCTCAGACAGCATCTCCAGGTAGTTCAAGGGAGGTCTGAAAATGATCAGGAGGTCACAAAGAACTGACTTCACAGTTTAGAATGTAGCTTAGTTGATGAGAGTGCTATTTTGTTGTATGGAAAGACCTGATTCAATCCCAGCATCATGTTCACCAGTTCACAGTCTTCCTAGGATACACAGCAAGTTTAAAATGAGGCATGGACTCCATTGCATCCTGCCTGACAAATATTAATAAAGAAAACTTCACTTCAAAGTGACTAATAGAAAAAGTCATGGCATTGCTTTGAATGGGGTCTGCCGGGGTAACCTCAGCCATCGGAAGGGGTCACAAGACCATAGGTTCTGTGGACCAGAAAACAGGTGGACTCTCCTCCCGGCTCTTGCCTGCTCAGCTTGTCTCTTGTCCATTTCCAGAACACGTTAGACCTGGAGGGAAACGGCGAGACCACCCAAGGCAACGTTAACACCCTGCCGGACGTGTCTGTGGTAAGACCTGCTTGATTATACTCCCAGCTTTGCTCAAGGACTCCTGGGCTCTCCTGAGGATAGCCACAGAAAGAGGACACAGGCTTGGTGGGAGGGTAGAGTCTCTGCCCGACAACCCAGCTGGTTGCCTGAATTCTAGTCCCACCTCCCTATTGCCTATGTAGCCCTTCTTTAACATAGAGATGAAATCGCTGCACCTCACTCATAGCTGGGGCCAGAGTGAGTTGGGTGACTTAGTCAAAGCATTGAGACAGTGTCTACAAGGCTGTCAGAGCTTTGCAAGTGTGGACGCTGACCTAAGGAAAGGGGTTGGGAGCACTGCATCTCAGGCACCTTGTCAGCACATGCTACACTCTGCTGCCCTCGTCCCTGCTAACCTGCTGGTGGGTGCACTGTGCTCAGAGAGGCACCTCACCCTGTCCCCAGGTGCCTCCACCCTTCCTCCCACCTCCACTTGCCAAGATCATTCGTGCAATGGAAATGTTTGTTTTGTGTCACCATCTTCTTCCTCCTGCCTCTAATTAAGTCTTGTCACTCGTGATGAGCCCATGCTGACGCCAAGAACTTCAATTCCCAGAGGAACCAAGTGGGTCCCCAGAGGCGCCTGCCAAGATCCTGGCACTCCTCAGCTGCTGAGACATAGGGAGCAGTTTTCCACCGAGCGATGCATTATTCAGCGGAGCGTGGCCAGGAGCTGAGGCACAGGGCCCTAGTCCTTGCGTGTCCAGCACGCTCGCTGTTCCTGTCTGGCCACCATGGGCTCTGACTTCTACTCCTGTTGGGTCTTTTGGCAGGACGATGTCAAACCCCCCTCAGAAGATCTGCCTGGCATCAAGCCACCTCCTCCCCCACCACCATTGGCTCAAGATCACGACCACCGACTTGACCAAACACGGAAGCCAGGAAGGGAGGACCCTACACCTCTGTCTTCTGCTGGCCACTCAGGCACTGTCTTCTCAGCACCACAGAATCGAAGCCCACCACTGGGCCCTGCACCCACCCCAGGGGCCCCCTCAGCACAGGACTCTCCCTCCTCGCCCATTTATGCTTCCGTCTCCCATGCCAACCCCAGGTCTAGGAAGCCGCTGGACACCCACCTGGCCCTGGTTAACCAGCATCCCATCGGCCCCTTCCCTCGGGTCCAGTCCCCACCACACCTGAAGAGCCCGCCTGCAGAGACCCAAGGGGCCGGGGCCTGCCTTCCGTCACCATCGCCCTCTGATCACCCTGCCCCTGTGGGCGCAAACCAGCACTTTGTCTTGGTGGAGGTGCACCGTCCCGATAGCGAGCCTGACGTGAATGAAGTCCGGGCTCTGCCCCAGACACGCAGTGAGTATGGCTGCCCAGCTCTGTGGTGACTGGTAGGGCCAGGTGCTGCAGAAGGGTCTGCCCGCCTGAGGTCTGGCTCAAGGCCAGCATGAAGATGGCCTGAAGCCAAGACTTGGGTTTGAATCCCACTTCTGCCACTGACCAGTCATTTGCTGCAAATTACCCTGACTGAGTGAGTGACACCTTCCCCTGGTAATATGGAGTAGGTACAGGCCATGCTGTCAGGTCACTGGGTGGGGTTTATGTGAGGGTGGAGTTAAGGGTCTCCTACCCCTTCTCCTGGCGTCCATTTCACAGCCTCCTCTGGAAGACTGTGCCCCTGACCAGTCTGGCAGAAAGAAGGTGTGACAGTCCCGTCACTGGGCCTCTAGATGGTGTGGAGAAGTCAGTCCTGCACAGGGCCAGTCTAGGACCCCTGTTTTCTAAGGGATGCCAGTGAGGGAGGATGTGGAGGAAGTCCTGGCTGGCTGTAGAGCAGTTAGCTAGGTTCTGCTGCCATCTTGTGGTTGAAGTGTTAAACGATGCCCACTAGGGAGCCTAGGAAAAGGGCAGGCAGGGGCAGGGCAGAGCAGGCCTGGAGCACAGATGGACAGTGCGTCCCTGCCCTGAGGAACAACTGGCAAGCACACCTCTGTAGATATACTGGGCAGGGGATGGTGGAAGCTAGTAATGACTAAAGGCCTTGCTTGCATTTAGCTCCTGCAGCCCTGTGCCAGCATTCTGTTAATCTCCATTTCCCAGGGGAAGCTTGAGATGCAGTAGGCAGATGCACGGCAGAACCAGGCCGTGCGAGCAGGCTGCCCTTCAGTGCTTTTCCTGGTCTTTGTGATGACCCTAGGTGGGTATCACTCTCCAGGGTTAGGACAAGGGCAGTGCACCCAGGCTTGCACAGCGACTCTTGGGGATTCAGACCAAACACACCAGGATTTACAGTGCACATTCTTAAGCAAGAGTCTCCAGCTCAGGGTCCAGTGACATACACAGAATGAAGCAGCTTAATTGGTTAGAGAACGGGATATGTTTGGGTACCACTCAGTTCACACCAGGGTGGTCACAGGAGGCGAGGTAAGGACAAGGTGGAAGGCCCTCCATGTTTTTGTTGTGTAACTATAAGCTTTTTAAAAAACTCCTAATTTAAATATTTATCATTAAAAATCGACATTGTGTGAATTTAAACAGCAAAGCAACAGCCCACTTCTGTGAGCAGGGCTGGCCCATTAGCCTCTGTTTTCATCTGTATGCCGATGCCGATGGTTGGGGTCTGGGCAGAAGTCCTAGATGTAGTGGCCATCAGGCCTGGCCCTGCTGGCAGAGCAGGTGGTCAGGAGATGGGATTGGTTTCAGGGATTATCCCCTACTCTCCATCCCTTGTATCCCTTCATCTTTCCCTTTATCTTTGTATGGTGAGTTTCCATAGATACCACCCCCAGCCCCACCACTTTCCCCACTGTCCCTCCGTGACTGTTTCTGTCCCCTTGTCTATCCCCAGCAGCCTCCACTCTCTCTCAGCTCTCAGACAGTGGGCAGACTCTAAGTGAGGACAGTGGTGTGGATGCTGGGGAGACAGAGGCCAGCACCTCAGGCCGAGGCAGACAGACAGCATCCACTAGGAGCAAGAGTGTCAAGGAACTGCCCCGGACGGAGAGGACCACAGAGGGTGCCAATAAACCTGTGAGTGGGGGAGTACACACAGGATTCTGGTGGAGGATGGTTCTGGGAATCAGGAGATGCTTAGCGTGTGATCCTTAGGGGGCATTGCTGGAATGATCCAGAAAGGCCATACTGCTAGATTCTGGAGTCCCTCTTTGCCCTGATCCCAGGCAGCAAGAGCTGGCAGCTCTTCTATACTCGAATGTGGCATGGTAGCTCAGGCAGTCTGTGATGTCAGGCCTGGGATTCAAGTCTCTGCTACACCAGCAGTCTGGGCCTTGGACATTCTTAAAGAGCCAAGGACACCAGGTGCTTAGCTTAGTCTGTGTCATATTTGAGGCTCCACCTGTCCGCCACCTTTCTCCCACCTGCAGCCTGGCCTCCTGGAGCCAACATCCACTCTAGTCCGTGTAAGGAAAAGCGCAGCCACACTGGGCATCGCCATTGAGGGTGGTGCCAACACACGCCAGCCTCTGCCCAGGATCGTCACAATTCAGGTATGTCCTCAAGGTGCCCCTGGTGTAGGTCTCCCTGTCTTAAAGAGCTCTTCCTTGGCACCCTTAGAAGAGGTAACCCAGAACCTCAAGACAGAGCCAGTGCCCCTCTGAGCAGGCTAGCAGGAACATGTCCTCCCACCCCCACTCCATCCTGGCCCAGAACTTGGGAAGTTGCCTCCTCTTGCTCTGCAGACCCAAGTTTTGCCAGGACTGTGGGCTCTAAGTTGGTAACATAGCCTCTTATCATAGTGGGCGTTCTTAGTGGGTGTCACAACCAGGTACCCACATGACCCCCACTTGTGTCTCCCTGTGCAGCGAGGAGGTTCTGCCCATAACTGTGGGCAGCTCAAGGTGGGCCACGTGATTCTGGAAGTGAACGGGCTGACACTTCGGGGTAAGGAACACAGAGAGGCGGCCCGCATCATCGCCGAGGCCTTCAAGACCAAGGAGAGAGACTACATCGACTTTCTGGTCACTGAGTTCAACGTGATGCTCTAGGGATGTAGAACAGGGTCACAGGCAGACTCTCCATCTCACCCTGACACATATACCCTGCCTGGTCCCCTGGTCAGACAAGGCAAACAGAGAGTCAGATCAGAATCTGTGTGCCAGAAACACAGTAGGAGCTCAATAAAACTGGTAGGGAAGGAAGGTAGCGCCCCTTTCTCTGGGCTGGATGGGGGTGCTGCCACCCCTAGGCGCCTAGGTCTTGGCTGTGAGGTCACAGGAGAGTTCACAGACTGCTTCCTGCCGGGGGACCTTCAGTGCCACAATGAGCCGCCAGCACGCCTGTTCACACCAGTCGCATCCCCTCCTCCTAGCTCAGTGTCCTTATGGTATTTATTTATCTATTTCCTTTCCTGTGCTTCAGGGGACCCCAAGCCCCAAATTCCCTTTGCACCCCCAGCCTATCCTGGAGGCCTTTCAGGCGACCAACCATGTCAGTGTATTTATATACAGAGCTTATGACTTTAATTTTTCAATAAAGAGATCTGAACAAGGCTGGGTCAAGTGTGATGTGTTGTGCTATTGCCTTGTGCGGCGGTTTAGATTTTCACTGTGGGGAGATGGGAGGGATGGGGCACCTGGATTGTCACGCACTGTCAGCTGAATTAGAAACAGCAGCTTAAGTAGTGTGAAGTTAACATTTTTAAATCAAGGCACACAGGTATGCTCCTGGATAGAGTATGCTGTGTGCAGAATGTTTAAAAACATACCTCGGAGCTGGTCAGTAAAGAAATGGCTATACAACCATGGAAGACATGAGTTCAATTCTCAGAACTAATATAAAAAGCCAGGCATGGTAGCCTACCTACATTTGCAATCCAAACACAGTAATCCTGAGGCTCACTGATCAGCCAGCCTTGCTCCATCAGCGAGCATCAGGTCAATGAGAGACCATGTCTTAACAAGGAATGACTCCTAGAAATATCAGCTGAGGTCTCGGCTTCCACGTGAGAATGCACACATAGGCACAAGCATACACCTGTACCCCCTCGAACACGCTTAGCAATACACTAGTACACACACGCACACGCACGCACACACACACACGAACACGTGAGAATGCACACATAGGCACAAGCATACACCTGAACCCACTTGAACACACTTAGCAATACACTAGTACACACACACACACACACACACGACTGGCTATCTTGTGTACAATCCAGGATGCCAGCTCTGAAACTCAGATTGATAGGCAAGTGACTCATTAAGGGAGGACAAAGAGGACCACAGCACAGGATACTGCCCAGAGGGCACCTTCAGCTTCATCACAGTGTCCTGAGGTGCAGAGAGACTGAAAGCTATTTAGAGAACTATTTCCACTCAGGGCCACAAGGCTACAGCCAGGTGGACTCCTGGGCTCTCCTACTCTCCCTCCTGACAGGGCCCATCTGCTCCAGCATCCAAGGGCAGTGGGGGTTAGAAGCAGCCACAGGGGAGAGGGTCAGCCAGGGAGGTGGCAAAACTTAGCTTGTCCTGGTACCTGAGAACCATTCCAAGAGTCCTTTCCTCTTGTCATAATGATGTCTGGTGGAAGAGGTGTGGCAAGCCCTTCACCAAAAGGTCCAGGGATCTGTCTGAGGTAGGCGGAGGCCATCAGTCCCATGGTCTTGTACACGATCCTGCTCTTGGGCTAGGAGTGAAGTTCACTGGTAAAGTGTTTGTATTGCAAAGCCCCGGGTTCTAAGTCTCTATTAATGATTTAGACTTAGATCTCAGTCCCCTCAAGGGTTCAGCCCCTCTCAGGGTTATGGCTGCTCCTTCCTTTCCCTATGAGGAAATGACCCCTGCCCAACTACAGAGGGCTTTGCCAGGCTCAGGGCTCCTGACATCAGACTTGAGCTCAGCTCCCCAGGAAGTGTGGCTGGTGCTCAGGGTCTCCACCTGTAAGATGTACCAGGCAGATTCAACAGTGATCAGATCCCCACACCTGAAGCCCAGAAATACACAATAAATAGTGACGAGTTCACAGGCCACAGTGGCCTGTGGTGACAGGCACAGGCACAGGGAGGCCCTGCCCATGGGGTCTGTGTGGCCCCACCTCCTCCAGCCCTGGGGCTTGTGGTGTGTTTGGAATGGAGCTTCCAGGATGTCACTGGCTGCTCTTTGACCTGAAGAGCAGACACATTTTCCTGGCCCTAATTTACCAGCTCCCTACTTGGTCCAGCCCCTTGAGGAGAGAGTTCCATGAAAGAGTAGCGCAGGGATTAGTTCCTGGTGCTGTTGCTCCCAGAATTCCTGAGCCTGGCTCTGTTGAAAGGGTCTACTGGTATAGTCCTAAGTGGTTTTTACATTGCAAATTCCAAGAAAATTGCACTCACTGTTTTCTGCAGTACTGGAGACTGAACTCAAGGCAAGACAACACTATGGCTGAGCTATATCCCTGGTTCTTTAGACTTTGTATTTTGAGACAGTCTTTTTTAGCCCAGGCTTGTCTTGAACTTTTAATCCTGCTGCCTCAACCTCTCCAATACCTGCAGCCAGACCCGGTTTCCAGTGTAATTTAAACCTCCAAATTCTTTGGCAATGAACTTAGGAAGATCAAGTTCAGACCCTCAGCAGCCTGAGCCCCAGGACAGACATCCACACTAATGTTTTGGGGGGATTCAGTGTGGTGGGGGCTGGATGAGTCAAATGTCCACCTCAACTATGTTCATCTGTTCCCCGAAATCTTTCTTGTGGAAAAGATGGGGCGTGGGTAGCTCGAGAGTCTCAGAGCCCCTCATCCCTGCTGGGGAACCCTGACCAAGTCTCATCGCCGCTTCTGTTCAGGACCTTTGGAGAGGAAAGTTCGATGTTGCTCCGCTCCAGAGATGTAGTTCATGTTCAAACCAGAATGTTTTCTATTTTGTATTTCTGTCACTTGATAAATGCCATGATCAAAAACTGCTTAGTGGGGAAAAGGACTCCATCTCCCAGGTTACAGTCCACCTAGGGAAGCCATGGCAGTAACTCAAGGCAGGATCCTGAGGCAGGAACCATTCTTACTGGCGTGCTCTGTACCACCAGGCTCACCTTCCTAGGGTGGTGCTGCCCACGGTGGCCTAGACCTCCTACTTGAGTCATTAATTAAGACAGTCTTATACAAACTCGGTCACAGGTCAGTCTGGGTCTAGCAGAGGTTGAGTTTGGGTTCTTATGGTGTGAGCCTGCCCAAAGGAGGGCCTGTAAATTGCCTGCAGCTCATGTGGAAGACAGGGGGTGAGAGGTGAGGTAGCTGGATGTAGGTAGCAAAAAGACAGGTTGTGAGTCTGCACTTCCTCAAGTTCTGCCTGTTTTGCTCCCAGCTAGTGCTGTGGTTGCTGCTGTTGTCTGTGTGGGAGTGTCTGGCAGTAAGGCAATGGGGGAGCCATGTCCATGGGAAGACACGGGCAGTGGGGCCGTTGTTAAATAGACTAATATCCTAGAGTGTCTGGAACCTGTGTCTGTTTGCACACCTCTGCACCCCCAGAAGTGACAGTGTTGAATTCGAAGTTTTGTTATTCTGCATTGGCAAGTAATAAGCAGAACTGGCCCAAGCCAGTCTGACACTCCACATCGCCATTGTTTGGAAGACATCACTTCTCCCTGGTCCCTCTCTAGCTCACATTTCCAGGCCTCCTTTCTGACCTCCGGGCCAGAAGACTGATGGCAACCCCGCCTCCCTCACAGCAGCCCAACAGCACGCAGTGAACACACGATTTATTACTACAGTTATGGAGCGGCAGATCTCCGTCCTCAAACTTGGTGTCTTCTCACCAAACTTCTCACGGTGTCTACGTAGACCCCACAGACATCGTCCCCTTCCTGCCTCAGTTTCCCCTTCTGCGCCATGGCAGGCTCGCACAGGGAGTTGCAGACCAGCAGATCTGAGACTTCGGCCCGGATCTGGATCCGTCCCGCCGACTGCCAAAGTCTGGGTTGGGGCGAAGCATCTCTACGATTGGTGGATCTCTCAGAAGCTCCGCCCCAGGGAGCCTGCCCTCTGCCTTCTCGGGCGCTTTGCGGGCATTATGCAAAGCAGCCGCGCCCCGCCTCGCACGCGGATTGGAGGCCTTTGTCTGCCGCTCAACTCCAGGAAACCAGAGCGCGCAGTAGCAGCTGCTGCAGGTGAGACCCAGAGGGGAGATCCAGGGGACTCGGAGCTCGGCCATCGGGGACTCAGTTTCCCTTTCGGGAGGATGGGGACGGGAGGGAACAGCGCTACCGAACTGGGTCCTGCTGGACCCGCGAAGTTTCGGATCTTTACGTGGGAGCTCCACGCGAGCGAGAGGGAACAGATCTTGGCTCCGGGAATCCGGAGAGCGAGGTCCCGGACCCAGACGCACCCCTGGGACGCCAGGACAACGGGATGCCCTAGTCTCGTCCTGTCGGCCTCAGTCTCCACCTCTGCACAGTGGGGGCGTAGGCTTCTGTCACCCAGCCCAAGCACCTCGGCTACCGGGCAGGGGTCCCTGGGGACAGGGGGTGGTCCTTGGCGGGGCTGCAGGCGGTGTTTGGGCAGGAGGCGTGGCCCTGTTGCTGGGTGACTAGGGAGGTGGGGCGCAGCTGTTCTGAGATTTGTGTGAGACTGGGTCACCAGGCAACAATTCCGCGCCAGGAGCCTCGGAGCTTCGCGCAGTCCCTGGATGTCTAACGCAAGTTTTTTTCCTCTTTATATCTCTTTATATTGTCGGGCGGGAAGTGGGCTGTCTCCACAGTGGGAGGAACCGGGAGGAAGTGTCAAAATGGAGTCAGTCCCCTCTTGACACACTATAAGTGACTGAGGCACAGAGAGGTGGCGCAGCTATCCAAGGGCGCACAGCAGGGAGGCGCGAAGCAGGTCTCTGCCCTGTAGCGGGAGGGAGGCAGAGCCTACTTGCTGTGAAATCTTGGACGAGACCTCTGACGTTCCTTCCCTGGGCTTTACTTGAAAGAAAGAACAGGATGAAGAAAATCAAAAGCCCTTCTGCGTTTGAGAAAATTGGAAAGGAAAGTTGCTGAAAACAAATGCCAGCTATTTTAGAGCCTAGAAGAGAGGCTGAGCCGGCTACAGTGAAAAGAGGCATTGTTTCTGCCTCTGAAACAGAATAAATGGGCTGAATCTGAAGCATAAAGGTTAAGGCTATATACACAGAGACTTCCCGAAGGATTTCCCAGGTTCTTCTGGAGTTGTTGGGGTTGATGCTGGGCCGCGTTGTTGAGGTAATAGAGTAGCTGCGCTGGGTTAATCGGAGGGGTGGGGGGTGAGGGGTGGGGGAGGGATGTAAGTCTGTTTGACCTGCTGATGTGAGGAGCAGTCTGCCGACGTCGCAGGCAGTATTGGTTTGTCCCTTGGCTGTCCCCGTGTTCCACAGGAGGGACAAGTGCCCACGCGGGTATTTCCTCCCAGAGGCCAGCTGGTTTGCATCGAAACCATGTGATCATGGCTCTCTTGAGAGGGGATTTCATCAGCTCCCAGGGCAGGGCTTTCCAGAGGGCCCGGGACTCTACAGACACAGCTAGCTGTTGTGGGAAGGACTTGGAAACTGCGCTGCATTGTGCCAGTCAGTGGCCCCCGTGGGCAGAGCCGTCATTTCAGGGAACCCGCAGACCTCAGGTGGCCTTCTTCCTGTCAGGTCTAGAGGTACAGCAGGAAGTCACTTTCAGACTTTACTTCTGAACACCTCAGTTTACCTCTCTAGAAAATGGGCAGGCAGGGCAATATTCCCTCTAGTACCATCTTCAAGCCCAGGTGGGTGGCATCTTAGAAGTTTTTTTTATTTAGCATTCCCATTTAATTTTAGAGATAAAGAAATTGAAGCTGGAGAAAGAACAGAAAAACAACAATAACTTTATATTAGTGACAATGGCTAGTGCATTGAACACTGCCTCAGGCCAGTGTGCCTGGAATCTCGCTGTAGGTAGAGAGGTGGGGGCGGCTGAAGCTGTCGTCTCCCCAGAGCCCAGCACAGTCCTGCTGTTTCTGTCACTTCATTCCTAGCGCTGCCACTAGGTGGATGTGCTCTCCCTATTTTACAGTCTACTTTTCAGAGAGTTTAAGTCACTCAGCTGAAGTGGCACCGCTCTTAGCTGAGGCTGGAAGGTCTCAGTTTGGGATGTGCAGGTTGCCATGGTTCCCAGCAATCCTCAGCACTGCATTCAGGGACAGCGTGTCGGTGCGGTGCTTACAGGGCGGGAACCAGAGAACGCTGTGTGTCAGAGATTTTGGACACACACATACCAGCTGAGAGTGTAGCTTAGAGGAGAGAAACCTGTGCTGGGCTAGGGTGGTGTGAACCTGAATTCCAAAAGATCAGCCTTTTCACCTTGAAGTGGCCAAGTGTCCTCCCACAGCTTTCTCTGTGCCGGGAAAGAGAAGCCTTGGCCCTTAGAGTCCCCTGGCAGCCTGTGCAGGCTTTGGGGCATTGGAGGGTGACGTGGGCTGTGAGGGAGGAGTGTCCTGGGAAACCTGGAGAAGATGGCTATGGTTAGTGTTACAGGAACACCTTCTGGGATGTTCCTACCCAGGTTCCCTGACTGTGGGGGAGGGTAGCAGAGAGGTCCCAGAACAGAATAGCTAAGGTCTGACTAACCTATAGTCCTGCCCCATGGCCTCCCATTTTAGCCGCTAGTCTCCCATTCATCCCAACTATAACCCCATCTTGGCTCGTCAGCCATATCAGACCCTCCTGCAGGGTCTTTCCTACCCATCTCTAGACCCTTGCCAGCATCTGTCACCTCATAGCCTTTTCTGGCGAGAAGCTGGGATCAAAGTCAGGCAGTATGCCCAGCTGCCAGTCTCCCTGGGGTCCTGGGACTACAGCCAAGGACCAAGAACTTGGGGGAAGGGATGCAAAGTCTAGGAGCCCCTCAAGTAAGGGATGAATCTGTGGGGGAAATACTATGTTTATGAAAGTCCTTAATGCTGTGTGGCTTTGGGCAAGCTGTGCAGCCTTTCCGAGTCTTCCTTGTCTTCCAAATGACCATTTGCTTATAAGGAGCCAATCAGAAAATGTGTGCTATGCCTCAAAATGCTAAGAGTGGCCGAGCCTAGGAGCAGGGTGCCTCCTCTTCATTGTGTTTTCAAATGTTGCACAGTGCCTAGAGACGCAAGAAAGAGAAGCTGCGGGAGCTGCTGGATGTCAGAGGGTCAGGACTGCAAGGAAACTCAGTGCCTGGCCGCTTTGTCAGTGTTGCCATGCAGATAGGAGGCAGGATGGAGGCCCCATGTGTGTCTGCGGTGGTGGGGACAGAGCATGGGCCCTTGTGCCCAGTGCACTGAGCTACACCCTCAGCCGACGGATTGTAAACACCACTCTGTATCCTTCTGAGAATAGCTAAAAACTCTTCCTTTGAGAACAAATACAATTCTGATTTGTTTTTTGTTTGTGAGACAGGGTTTCTCAGTTGTAGCCCTGGCTGTCCTCGAACTCACAGAGACCCCCCTGCCTCTGCCTTGTGAATGCTGCAATTAAATACATGTGTGTTGTAGGGAACGGCAGGGATGCATCCCACCACCTGGCTAGCTTTACACCCAAAATAATTACACGGAAACTGTATTCTTTTAAACACTGCCTGGCCCATTAGTTCCAGCCTCTTATTGGCTAGCTCTTACATATTGATCTAACCCATTTGAGGTGGCTTACCAGGGAAGATCTTAACCTGCGTCTGTCTGGAGTGGGAGAATCATGGTGACTCCTTGACTCAGCTTCTTTCTCCCAGCATTCTGTTCTGTTTACTCCACCCACCTAAGGGTTGGCCTATCAAATGGGCCAAGGCAGTTTCTTTATTAATTAACCAATGAAAGCAACAGATTAGGAAGAAATCACTCCCACATCACATGTGCCACCATTGCCCAGCTGGGAACACACATAATTTAGTTCAGCAGTCCCCTGTTGTTGGCCTCTGGGGTTGCTTTCGCCCTCTTCGCTCACTGTCTGCTTCAGTCACAAAATAACTAAGATTGGCCATCTGGTTCAAACCCAGCCTCTTCACTTATAAAACTGATGAGGTTGGGGGATGAGAACTAAACCCCAGGAAGGCTTTTTACAAGGTGTTTGACACAAAGTAAGTGCTCTGTAGAACCTCGCTGTTGGCAATGCATTCTTGGCATGGTGGACTCTCACATGTTTACTGTGAAAACAGCTTGAGAGATTTGCATCTGTATGGCTGAACACACCCTCCTCATAACCCTTGTCGTTATGAGCTAGGATGGCCTGTTTCTTACCCTCCATAATGGCTAAGGATAAACACAGATTTCCCAGCTGGGTCACTGGCCCCAGAGCTGTTTGGGGAGCCACACTGTAATAGTACCCCTCACACTTGAGAGGACTGGCTCCCCTTTATGTGGGGCCTCTGAAACCCGAAATTCTGCTGATGTTGGGGAAAGTCCTGAAGGAAGATGCCCTGTGGCCACATACTGAGGTTGAGGCCATTGCTCCCAGGATGACACCCTGTGTGAGCTAAGGCACTGAGCCAACACCTGAAGGTGCACACTGCGCCAACACCTGAAGGTGCACACTGCGCCAACACCTGAAGGTGCACACTGCGCCATCCCTCTTTACTTCCGCAGGTGAGTCATCCTGTGCCCTGTCTTACAGAAGAGTAACCTGGGGCTCAGAAAGTCTATTAGCAAGAACTTGCCAAGGTCATCTTCCAAGAATCCTGGAAGTCTTAGCTTGTCTCTGTGATCACACGGCAGCACAGTGGGGCTTCCTGAGTGGGCAAATGGAATGGAGCCCAGGAAGCTCAGTGGACCTCTCATCACCTCAGATATTCTCCTCTCTCTCTCTCTCCTCTCTCCCCTCTCTCTCTCTCTCTCTCTCTCTCTCTCTCTCTCTCTCTCTCTCTCTCTGTCTCTGTCTGTCTGTCTGTCTGTCTCTCTCTCTTCAGCTTCATTTATTTTTGTCACTGTATTTTCTCTGTATGAATGTGTCTCATGTGTGTGTCTGGGCGCTCACATAGGCCAGAAGATGACATTAGATCCCCTGGAACAGGTGGTTGTGAGCCATCCTGCTGGGAACTGAACCCCAGTTCTCTGTGAGAGCAGCAGTACTCTTAACTGCTGAACTGTCTGTCCAACCTCTTGGCAACCATCTTTTGAAGCCCCAGATCCATGGCTCCCTGGTGACCTGGGAGTCAGAGATCCCTAGCCAGGTCCCCATTACTCTTTGATCTGCTGTGGCATCTGCCTCTGCCCATATGCACAATGTTTTTTGACCTGATAGGTCAGCCTCCTGGGCAGCAAGAGAGAATGACCTTCCCAGGGAAGGAGAGCCAGGACCCGGGAGGGTCTGGGATGGAGTGACAGCCCTACTCCTATGGTGGCTGATGCTGATTTCTCAAGAGAATTTAGCTGCTCAGGGCTCTGCTGCACCCCTAGGGCTCCAGGAGGATCAAGGGAGGGCAGGATGGCTAAGCAGTGGCAAGGCCAGGGCAGACAGCAGAAGGCTTGTACTCCAGCGGCTGACGGCCAGGGTATCTTCCTCTGGGCCTCAGAGCCCTCCCCTAAGCAGTGGTTGAACAGTCTCCTTCTATAGCCAGGACTGATGAGAAGGCTAAGGAAGTGCACCAGGGGCCCTGGAGGAAGAGAAGGGCCTTCTTTTGCAGAGGAAGTGTAGCCCGGGCCTTGGGCTCCACCCTGAGCTGCCTGTGCCCAGGCCTTAGAATCTCCACAGGCTGGGTGGGGTGAGCACTAGGCTTGATTGGGAGGAGCCAGGTCCCCATGTTTCTGAGTCTCTACTATGGTCACCAGCTTCGTGGCCTTGGGCAAGTTGTGTGGACTCTAGGGACCTTATGTATTTAGCTGTGAGATGGGCACCTCACACCAGTCTTGATGACTATTAGGGACCTACAGACAGCTTCCTGGGCCACTGGCTAGGTGCAATGGATGATCCAGAATGCATCTGTGGTGTTTCTGTCATGTGTCGACCCATACTGGGTACCGGGAACTTGTAGTATTTCAGGAGCTCCTCCCCAGAAGGTCATGCAGGAGCCAGATCTGCAGGCAGCTCAGAATCAACAGGGAACAGAGGGCGTATCTGTGAGAAGCACCATTATTGTTGAGGAAGCACTCTCTTAGGGGGCATCTTGTGGGGAGCAGTGAGGGCCTGGGGACTGGAACAGGCGAGCGCAGAGGGAGTGAGAGGCTGCAGCAGGGGCCTGGCTGAAGCATCTGTTTGTCCTACTACTGTATACAAATGTCCACAAAAGTTGTATAAGACTGTGTTTGAGAAGATACCGTGAAGCTGTTGGAGGTTGAGGCGTAGGGCTATCCAGGTGAGGAAGATTCTAGAAGATACATAGAAAAGATGAGGCTAGAGTCTGGTCAATTTTGGGAAAAATCAAGAAAATGGGGCTAAGTGGTAGATGAGTTCCTTGACAGAAGGGAGTGGCCAGGTGAGCCACCCAGTCTGGCCTGAGAACCCGGATAAAGGGTGGGCCTCTCTGGGCCAGGAGAATGCTGCTATATGCAAGCTTGGTTTGGCTTTGGCTTTGGTTGAGTAAATCAGGGATGATATTCCATTATGGAATACCATGTGGGCAAGGGCAGGGAAGGGGAGGAGAGGCCCAAGTGGAGGGTGAAGGACAGTAAATTCTAGCCACTGCCTCTGCAAAAGGCGCATGTGTGCAGCAGCAGCCACCTGGTTTTGATGGGTTAATGATGGGGGACGGTGGGCTTGTGAGTGACAGGATGTCAGGGGAGCCCGCCTCCTACATAATGGGCCACATGGTCATCAGAGCAGCAGGGGAGGCTTGACAAGATTTGGCTCTGATTCATAGACCCCTGGGAGCTTCAGGGAGAACCCCACCCAGATGTGGATATGAGGCAGGGACAGGGAGGGAGGAATTGGGGGGTTACTCAGTTGAAGGTGCTTGGTGCTGTCTTAGCCAGACACTGGCAGCTGGCCCTCAGAGACTTCCTTCCTTCCATTCATTCATGAGCCACAAGCCCCTGGAGAAAACCAGAGACTCCCACCTAAGGAGACGGAGGTAGAAACTGTGATGATGGACTAGCTCCTGGGGTCCCCTACATGCCAGGCATACTGTCCCTCACTGAACTGTCAGCAGCCCCTGTGTTTAACCCTGCTTCATGGAAAGGAAAACCATGGCTCAAGGTCACAGAGCTCAGCAGGTGGGGAGGCTGACATTGAATCCCCTGGCCTGTGGACTCTAAGATTCCTTCTCTCCATCACACATGGGTGGCCCCTAGCCTGGCTACTCCCTTGACTTCCCCTGAGGGCTTTTTGGATGTCAGAGGGTTGATCTCACCTCTTTTCTGCTTCCTGACTTGTCTCTCTGGGTCAGCAGGGGCAGAGTGGGGAGCCAGGAGCAAGCTCTGGGAAATCCTGTGACCTCTTCCCTCTACCTGGCTCCTGCCTCCTCTGGGCTGCTCTGATCAGCCTGGATCCTGACGGGCAGTTCCTGTACCTTCTCCCCGGCTCCCGTGCCCTCTGACAGCACACCCTGTTGTTTTCACCCCAGCCGCTCTCACACTTTTGCAGCTGTCTTTCTAGAATATTCCGCCTCAGCCCTGCTTGTGGCTTACTCTTGCCTCTCGGTCCTTCCGGTTCCCCACTCCTGCCCTCCTGAAGGTCCTCACCTCCACAGCTTGCTACTCTCGGGCCCTGTGTCTTCTGCCAGGGCACATCCCACATTTGGGACCCGAAACTGCTGGTACTCGGAACCTACGTGGCTCTGGACGTTCTCAGGCCCAGAATAACGGAAGCATCCTGGGACCAGCCTGCTTCTCGCGCTCTGCCTCAGGCACACCTGAACTCTTACACACTCCCACGCAGAGTGGTGTGTCTGTGCCCTGTCACACACCTTTCCCAGAAGTGAGGGGGTCTGGGGACCCAAGGGGGAACCTACCCCAGGGGACAAGTTTTCCTGTTTCCTGGAAAATTCCACCTCAGTGTATCTGTCTCCACACAGGGACAGCACATGACAGGACAGAAGTTCCAGAGTTCTCCCTGAGATGATGAGACTTGTGTTAGGAGACAGGACAGAGTTGAAGTGGAAGGACATGATGAGCTCCGAGTATGAGTCCCCTTGTTAGATGGGCACCGAGACTTACAAAGTGGGAGCAGAGGCTCTGATAAGATGTCTGAAGAGGACCCATGGGGGCTGCAGGTTTCTCCCCGGGCCCAGCATCCCATGTGACCTTAGCCAAGTGCCTGGCCTTCTCTGGACTTCTGTCTCCTGCCAGTGCATGCGGAGTTGCTGCTGAGGTGGTCCCATGTCCATGGCCTCCGAAGTTTCTGTGAGCTCTTTCGGATCAGTGCAGCCCCACACTGGCCCAGCAAAGGGTTAAGCTCTTGGCGCCAGCTCCGCACAGCAGCCCCCCTCCTTTTCACAAACACTTGTAGGGAATCCGGCTGGGCGCTTCCTGTGAGGAGGAGGCAAGGCCAGGCCTCAGCTGCAGGGGCGGGGAGAAGTGAGGAGCGATGCTTGTCTGTGAGCTGAGGCAGTTCTGGCTGGCAGAGCAGTCTGGAGGCGGTCCAGGGTGCTGTGGAGGCAGGAGACTCTCCAGGTTTGAAACAAAGACCTCGTGGGCAGCTCCCCTGAGCCCAGGCCGACAGGATGGTGGTGTAGTCCGAGTGAGGTAAGGAGCTGAGCCAGGAGGAGGGCCAGGGGGAAGGCCGCCTTCCCACTGGATGGGCCAGTCATAGACTCTGGACACCCCTGGCAGTGAGCCCAGCCCAGCCAGGAAGTTACAGCTGCCACTCCTGTCCAGCTCTGGGAGCCCAGCCCCCTGGCCAGAGTGGACTCCGGGATGCTAGTGTCCAGTTTCAGCTCTGATTTGGTGTCATTGGTGAACTCAGACCAGTGTTGATCCCTCTCTCTGGCCAAGGTGGGCCTATCTCAGGGCCAGTTAGTGCTTGGGTTGCTGAGGGTCCCTGGAGATGTGCGGGAGTGAGGAGCAGGCCAGGAGACAACACACATAATGTTGGGGACAAAATCTAGGTGTTCTGGGGGCCAGGGGATCAGTTTGGACCTAAAGTAGGGCAAGATAAGAGTCAGTACAAGCCTGGCCCCTGTTCTCTTCATCCCTGCCTGCCTGAGTGAGTCAGGGACAGGCTGGGAACATCCACAGTGGGTGTCTCTGCCTCCTACAGTCCAGAGGCCACTCCTAGTGAAAAACTGGCTCATGCCCTGCCCCTGAGCCACACTGGCTTTGGAGCCTTACTGCCTAGTCCTTTAGAAGGGCCCAGGAGTTTGATCTGGAGGTCTCCCGGCCATCCTCTTGCTTCCTATATGTCTCATTGCCTTGGTTTAATAGCCAATCTGAACTTCCGGTTGTGAGGCCTCCTTAGGTGTCTGCCTTAGTTTCCTCCTTGCAGTGAAGTTAAGGTAGAGATGCCCTGGCTGTCCTTGGCATAGGGCTTTTGAGGGCCAAGACTGCTGAAGGCTGTGTAGTGGGCCTTAGTTACAGAGGGGCTGGCCCTCCTGGGGCAGGACATAGCTTCCTCTGCTGCGGGTGACAACGGCCACCGCCTCACTGCCTGCGTGTGGCACTCAACGACCAGGCCCTCAGCTCTCCTTGAAGTTCAACCTGTATTTTCAGCCCCCCCCCC